>NC_091785.1:20118994-20300732 GCF_029378745.1 Bos indicus
TGCCCCAGTTCTGGAATCATACTCTTCTCCAAAAGCCCTGATTCTGTTGGTGAAGCCTCTTGAAAGTCCCTTGGACAACAAGGAGATCAAACCAGTCAAGCCTAAAGGAAATCAATCCTGAACATTCATTGGAAGGACTGATGCCGAAGCTGAAGCTCCAATACTTTGGCCACTTGATGCGAAGCTGAAGCTCCAATACTTTGGCCACTTGATGCGAAGAGCTGACTCATTCAGACACGACTGAGCTACTGAACAACAACAACTTAAAAATCAACATCTAGGCACAACATGTGCTCATTACTATTAGGGTATTACTACTTCTAGGTCCTTCTCAGTAGGAGATAGGAAATTCATATGTATATACAACTGATATATGCCCACACGTCCATATTTATTTCTGTATCTATCTACCTGTATAAACATTAAAAGCAGGGAGAGGGGGGAATAGAATATATTAGTTCATACAGATGCCTCCAAATCCAATCTGATACCAAAGGATTCATTCTAGAATTCCCATTTGTCATTTTTTTCTCTAATAGTGAGAAACCTGCTTGCCATCTACTGTATTTACTTATCTGTTCAACAGCAATTAAAAACAGCTTCAGAATTGCTATTCCATAACCCTATGAGAGGGCTTCCCAAGTGATGCTAATGGTAAAGAACCTGCCTACCAATGCAACAGACAAGAGTTCGATCCCCTGGAGATGGGCACTGCAACCCACTCCAGTATTCTTGCCTAGAGAATCCCATGGACAGAGGAGCCTGGGGGGCTACAGTCCATAGGATCACAAAGAGTTGAACATTACCGAAGCGACTTAGCACACACGCATTGCTTGGAGAAACAAATTTGTCAACTACAGTTCAGTGGTTTTGTTCAGTACTTTTTTTCATTAGTCTTGCAGAATTCAGTCAAAATAAAGTTTCTTATTAATAATCTTGTCTTCTTCAAGCGTTTTGTGTAGTTGTGTCATTCATTGCAATAGAGGTAAGATTCATTTGTAAATTCCATTTTTAGTTTCCCATCACCCTGGTTGATTTTTTAAAATTTGAGGACAGTAAAATTCACTTTGTGGTGTAACATTTCTATGAGTTTTGATAGTTGCACATATAATCAAGTATCCACTAGCACATTGCCACATAAACCAGTCTGATTACCCAAGAAGCTCCCTCATGCCACTCCTTCATTATCAATCCCTTTCTCCATTTTCACCCCTTAGCAAACTGATTTGTTGTTTTTTGATTTGGGGTTTTGGGCCCTACAGTTCATTTTTTTTCCAGAATGTCCTATTAATGGAGTCATACAACATTTAGTCTTTGGGATATGTCTTCATTCACTTAGCTAAATGCATTTAGGATTCATCCATGTTGTTGTGAATCAATAGTTCATTATTCTATATTGCTGAACAGTATTCCACTGAATGGATGTACCACTGTTTACTGAGCCATTCATCTACAATACAGCTTTTTCTGTAGATACAAGTTTTCAACTGACTTGAGTCATTTAAGAGCAAGACTAGATTGTCATATGATAAATGGATGTTTAGCTTTATAGGAAACTACCAAATTTTTTCCAAAGTGGGTGTATAATTAGCATTCTCACCAATAATGTAGGAGAGTTCTTACTGTTCCACATCCTCAATAGCACTTGGCATTGCCAGTTTTGTTTGATAAGACATTCTAATAGATTTGAAACAGGATCTCATTGTGGTTTTAATTTCCACTCCCTAATGATAATGATGTTGAACATATTTTATATACTTATTTTCCATCTAAATATTTTCTCTGGTGAAGTATCTGCTCATATCTTTTGTCCACTTTTTAATTCAGCTTCTAACCTTCTTTAACTTTAAAAGTTCTTTGTGAGTTCTGGATATAAATCTCTTATCAAATTTGTGATTTTTAAAAATATTTGCTTCCAGTCTGTGGCTTCACTTCTTTTCATAGGGTATTTCACACAGCAAGTTTTTAGTTTTTATAGTCTAATATATCAATTTTTTATTCTATGGATCATACTTTTGATAGTTATTTTTAAAGTTTTCACTAACTCCAAAGCCACACACATTTCTCCTACTTTTTCCTCTAGAAGTTGTGTAGGTTTTGTGTTTTATATTTAAGTATATGATCAACTTTGAGTTAATTTTTATATAAAGTATGAGGTATGTATTAAGGTTCATCTTTTCACAGAACTTCCTTCCAATTATTCCTTCCAAAACAAATGGCACTGGAACTGCCTTTACACGCTTGTCAAAAATAAGTTCACAACACTTGTGTGCATTTACTTTTAAGCTCTCTATTCTGTTCCACTGATCTATGTAGCTTTATAACTTGATAACTTTGATAAAGTTATCAAACTTTATATCTTGATAATTGTAGCTTTATAATGTCTTGAAAAATGTGAATTTCAAAGAACTTTGTTCTTCTTTTTCAGATATTTTTGGCCTATTCTAATTCCTGTGTGTGTCCGTGTGTAATAAGTATTATAAACTTGTCATAAAGTTTAAAATATAATATATATTACATATATATGTGTGTGTATATACATATGGAATGTAGATTTACAAATGAATCTAACTCTATTACAATGAATGACACAACCACACTAAAGGCTTGGGAAGAAAAAAAAAGGAGCTGACCTAAGAAGCTTTATTTTAACTGTGCATGTGTGTATATATATATATATATATACACACACACATACATACGGGCTTCCCCAGTGGCTCAGTGGTAAGGAATCTGCCTGCAATGCAGGAGATTCAGGAGAGGCAGTTTCGATCCCTGGGTTGGGAAGATTCCCTGGAGGAGGGCATGGCAACCCACTCCAGTATTCTTGCCTGGAGAATCCCATGGACAGAGGTGCCTGGTGTGCTACAGTCCATAGAGTCGTAAAGAGCTGGACACTACTGAAGTGACTAAGCACCCATACACACACACACACACACACACATATTACACACACCTATAGAAGAGTTTTATTTGATTTTGATAGGGATTGAGTTACATATGTTGATTACATATTAGAGAGAATTGATGTCTTACCAATATTGAGTCCTCTAATCCATGAACACATTCTCTCTCTCTCTCTCTTCATATATTTGACTTCTTCCACCTCTGTTTTACAGTTTTCAGCATAAATATACATTTTGTTAGATTTATACCTTTTGGTGCTATTATATATGTCCTTTTTTGAAATCTCAGATTCTAATGTTCATTTTATAGAAACATAATTCACTTCTGTACATTAACATTCTATCCTACAGCCTTGGTAAACTCACTGTTAGTTCTAGGAATTTTTTATAGATTCTTTGGGTTTTTTCCAATATACATTATCATGTTATCTGCAAACAGAGACAGTTTTATGTCTACCTTTCCTGCAGCCTTGGTAAACTTATTATTAGTTCTGGGAAATTTTTAATAGATTCGTTGAGATTTCCTAAGGTAAATCATCATGTTATCTGCACACTGAGATAGCTTTATGTCTTCCTTTCCGAACTGCATGCTTTTTCACTGTCTTGCTGTAATGCACTATGTGCAAGTATGAAGTTGGATACGAGTGGTGAGAGTGAACATCTTGCCTCCTTCTCAATCTCAGATGAACAGTATTCAGTCTTTCATTATTAAGAATAATGTTACCATAGCATTTTTTAGATACTTTTTTTCAGGTTAGGGAAGTTCCTTATTCTTCCTAGTTTACTAAGAGCCTATATCATGAATGAATGTTAAATCTTATCAAATGCTTTCTCTACATATTTTGAGATGATCAATCTGTTAAGTAAGTTACACACTCACCATACACACCCACACAAACACACACGCAAAGCTTGTAGGAGTTTAAATTGCATTAAATTTATAAACTAAAGATACTCAGTCTTTCTATCCATGACATTTTGCATCTCCATGTAAGCTTCTCTTCCATTTTTCAATAAATTTTACAATATACTCTATTTAAATTTGGCAAAATATTTCTTAGATATATTCAAAGATAGTATAGCTTTTGATTTTATAAATAGTATCATTTTATAATATATTCTAACTTTTGTCCCTAGTTTATAAAAATGCACATGGTTTTGCTATTTGGAGCATGAATTCAGCAATCTCAATGAACTCTCTTATTATTTCTAGCCATTTGAGACTAGAAGTTTATAAATTCACTAGGTAAACAATCACACATCTGCTAATAAAAACAAGGTTGTTTATTCCTTCTTCTTGCATATTTTATTTATTTACTTTTCCTATTTGTTGAAAGACATGGAACTCCTGCATTTCTGCTTACCTTACAATCAGTGACGCTGGCTGCCTTTGTTCCACGTTATCTTTTCAAAGGTATTTGTATATTTAACAGTCTTACAAGAAAGAGACAGTACCTCACTTCAGAGCAAAGGGCAGGCATACTTAAATGTCCAATGCAATAAAGATAATATTCCCCTCTAAATAAAGAGCATGCCTGTTTACTCCTCACTATGAATGATTCAGGTTCCCTAATCTCATGGTTGTGTGTGCATGCTCAGTCGTGTCTAACTCTTTATGACCCCATGGACTATTACCCGCCAGGCTCCTCTGTCCATGGAACCTTCCAGGCAAGAAAACTGGATTAGGATGCCATTTCCTCCTCCAGGGGATCTTCTCAACCCAGGGATCAAACCTGAATCTCTTGCATCTCTTGCACTGGCAGGTCGATTCTTTAGCACAGCTCTACTTGGGAAGCCTAATCTAGAGTTACCCTCTGGTTATATAACCCATTGCATGTTCAAGTATCACCTAGCAGTCTTCCCATTTTTCTATGGAAATTTGGACTCAGAAAAACAACACAAAAATTTGCTGATACTCTGGCCACTGCTATTGCTATAAAAAATATACTCCTTTTTGTTTTACACAGGAGTCTCATATCTTCTGTCAACATTCATAAAACTGGCAAGTTACTGTGTTAGCTTACAAGAAGGGTAAAATTTCAGATCCTTCAAAGTTCTTGACATTATTCTGCTGGCTATAACCTCCAGTACAGTGGTGACCTACGGGCATTGTTGTCTTCTTCCTGATATTAAGAAAAATGATTCTAACATTTTACCATAATATTAAGCATAATAATTGATTTAGATTCTTGGTGTATATTGTTTTTCAAGTTATGGGAAGTTGTTAAAAAAAAATTCCTAACCTACCCATTTAACTTGGGAAACTACTATTTTAGTGGCCTAAAAGAGTTGACACAGCTTTCCAAAGTGGTTCTCCTTGGAATTAAAAATAGGAAAGAAATTCCTAGGAGGGACTATTAGAATTTCATGTAAGACAGTTCTTCATTATGTCATGCCTCACAGAACATTTGACATTCTTAGCCTCAACCAACTAGATACCAATAGCATCCCTAGTCTTGATGCCTGAACCACCCCTCTTCCCTCACCAATTTTTTCAAATATGCTCTAGAGTCAGAGTTGGCAGTCTTTTCCTATAAAGAGCCAGACAGCAAATATTTTAGGTTTTGTGGGCCACATAGCCTCTGTTGCACTACTCAAGTCGGCTAATGTAATGCAAAAGCAGCCATAGACAATACATAAATAAATGAGCATGGCTATACTCCAATAATGGAGAAGGCAATGGCACCCCACTCCAGAACTCTTGCCTGGAAAATCCCATGGACAGAGGAGCCTCATAGGCTGCAGTCCATGGGGTCACTAAGAGTCAGACACGACTGAGCGACTTCACTTTCACTTTTCACTTTCATGCATTGGAGAAGGAAATGGCAACCCACTCCAGTGTTCTTGCCTGGAGAATCCCAGGGACGGGGGAGCCTGGCGGGCTGCTGTCTATGGGGTCGCACAGAGTCAGACACGACTGAAGTGACTTAGCAGTAGCATACTCCAATAAAACTTGACAAAAACAAGTGGTTGCAAGATTTGGCCTGCAGGCTGTACTTTGCTGAGAGGGATGGGTAGAGAGTAGAATATCCTCAAACTTCACAGATAAGAGAATGGGGTCATGGATGAAGTGATTTCCCCAACATTTTGACTGCACAGCAGTTTGTACCAAGCAATGATTAGAACACAGGCCTCCTAACTGCTGGTGCTCTTCCCACTGGGACACCTAACAGAATAAATGACACCCTGGAAGAATCTGCCTCAGCAAGTATTTTTATCCACTTCTACTAAATGTATGCAAATATATATGGATACTTGGCAGAAGTCCATGAATATACAAGGCTCCGCTCCAGCTGTCTTCCTACTCTGTGGTGTACAGTATATCTCTAATTTTACATCATTCCCAGATGAAGACACCATGGTTTCATCCCAAGAATGTTCATGAAAACATGCAATACAATTGGGCTAAAGGCTGAACCCAGAAGCAGAAACTTCCCACAATAACTCAGCATAAATCATTCATCTGCTAGATATTTCTAAGGACAGCCTCACAAAATTGAGCACAGCCCTGATTTTTCATCTGTACAACAGAGCTTACACCCTATTAACCTGAAGTCTATTTTCAAGTGAGAATCCTTCAGAACTGGATCTAATACTAATCTATACAAAGTATAAGAATGTAGAACATCTACTTTTCATTCATCTGCAATTGCTAAGATTCCATCTATAGAGTTATTTTGTTTGACCTGATTGATTCCTCACAAAAGTGCTAAATAAGTTGCCTCACGGCAACTAAGCCTCATGGAAGGACTATGTAATAATAAATAGCTATTAGCAGGGATACACACAGCTTGAAGCAATGTAGTAGTTCTCAGAAAAGGACTGGGCTTGGACAAGAAAAGCGACATAATCAGCCTTGGCCAAAACCAAGGCTTTGCTGATTTACTCAACAAATCTGGGGTTGTTTTTACCCTCACTTGATATGTCACACTTTGGGTAGAATACTGGACTACATGAACTAAAGTTCTTCCAACTCTAAGATTTAGTTAGTCTAAATTCAGGGGGGAAAAAAGAGAATGCTACATCCTGGAAAAACTCTCATAGAGGATGAACTCGGGCATGAAGAAAAGACAGGTGTTAGATGTGGAAAGTGAAGGGAGAGGTATGTGAAGCGATCAGTGTTATTAATAACTACACAAACAGCGCCTCTCTTCCTCATACCCAAACAATAAAATCCACTCAAAAGCTCTAAGATGATCCCAATATCAAGAAGTTTCTAAAGAGAACCTGCTAATGATTTGGAATTTACTGCACCAAAGCAGCAGTAATGACACCAACTAAAGCCAACAGTCTGGCATAATTGTTGACTGAGCAGTAATAATCTTAGATGGCTATTTCTGTTGGAATCTGATATATTAAAATGATAGGTAAGGACAGGTACCAACAATTATACTTACTGCATACTTTTTGATGAAGTGAAGAAATACTTAGTTAGGCACTGGAATAGAGTCAGTAGCATTTGTCTTCATTTTGTGCCTGGAGAAACTAACTTAGCTTCTTTGAAAGTTGACATCCCCCATGGTATGGGTAGACTAACTAGGACTAGAATGTTTATATCCTTGACTTACATCATTTAGGTTTAAAGTTCTCCAAAGGGTAATGTGTAGTCCAAAGCTGCTAAATGTCAAAGTCAACCAGAAAACAAAACAGAATTCTAAATAAATCAAAATAAAAGTTTAGACATCTGAACTTTTGATAAGGATTTATCAAGCATCATCAGTTCCTTGTCTAACTTGGAAGCAAACCAAATTTCTTCATGTGGATGGCTTTGGAGCCTCCTAGTGGCAGCCTCAGGGGACCTACAGAACTGGAGTCCTGGAATGGACCAGACTTTCAAGAGTGTTTGTTATCTATACTGATGATCAATTCACACAAATATATCAGCTCCTACAATGTACTCAGGGCTTCCCTGGTGGCTCAGATGGTAAAGAATCTTTCTGCAATGCAGAAGACCTGGGTTTGATCCCTTGGTTGGGAAGATCCCCTGGGGAAGGAAAACAGCTGCCCGCTCCAATATTCTGGCCTGGATATAGTGCTCAACACACTATATTAAACAATGGGAATTCAAAGATGAATAAATGTTTGTCCCTACCCTCATGGAATTCACAGCCTACTACTATGTACACAAGTAAGAACAGAAGTAACTCTGATTCAATGTAATATGCACTTATAATCTGCAAAATAAAGGGAAAGGATGAATTCAGGAGTGTGTGATAAAGGGGGTTGACTTCTTAGCCAAGTCTTGACTAAAGGAAAAATGGAAGTCTATCCGATAGAGAATCCCAGGACATATATATTTTCATGCCTTTGCTAATTCTCCTTCCTCTTTGGATTATTCTCCCTTTTCCATATATCATACCTAGAATACTAAGACTTGAGTACCCTTAAGGTTCTAGTTTTATCTTCCAAGCACTGGAGAGATGTCAGAGACTGTAAATCAAATAAGTGACTTACCTATTGAAGACTATTCACAAAAATAATTCTGATAGTAGTATGAAAAATGTTATTAGGAGAGCTGGGGAGCAGAGTCTATTAATATGTCACAGTATTCCAAGGGAATGGTAAGGGCTGGCAGCACAGTAGCAAGAAAGAGGATTTCAGAATTAGACTACTACACCTATGTTAGGGGCTTTCCAGGTGGCGCTAGTGGTAAAAGAACTTGCCTGCCAATGCAGGAGACCCAGGTTAGATCCCTGGGTAGAGAAGATCCCCTGGAGGAGGAGGGCATGGCAACCCACTCCAACAAGTATTCTTGCCTGGAAAATCCCAAGGACAGAGGAGCCTGGCGGGCTACAATCCATAGGGTCACAAAGAGTCGGCCACAACTGAAGTGACTTAGCACACATGTATGCACGTATACCTGTGTTAAAGGCCTAAGTTAAAGACTTATGATATCTGATGGCCAAATGAATATGGGAGACTAGGCTCAGAAAAGAATAAAAAATAGTTCAAAATTTTCCTTAAGAGATAAGGTTAGGATAAGATAAGGTAGGAGATGATGCCTTTAACCAAGATAAGGAACACAAAAGAAATCAAGGGGATGAGTAATAATGAGGAACATTAGTAACTAGTTTTATTTGAGGTACAAAATTTATGATTTGTTTAAGAAACACTAGGAAGTGACTGCAAAACTCCTAACTCTGAAAAACACTATAACAATCTCAAAATAATCAACAGTGATAACCATTATTAAAATGTTAATTGTTGTTATCTCTTAGTGATATAGAGAAAAGAACAATCATATCCATTTTCATAAACATCCTGAAATTGATCCAGTCTCAGAAAATTAAACTTTCATTAGACAATGAAAATTTTCTAGCAAAAGTGAACATCTTATTCCCCTTACCTTTGTCCCTTTGGTTTATCCAAAAACATCCATCATTCAAGGAACAAGTTGAGTTTCACCTTTGCCTTGCCACAAAGCCTTATCTTACTCCTTCAGACCTTACATATTACTCTCTTAGGTTCAGATATTATGGTAATATCTGAACTCTCATAGCACTTGGCACAGATAACATTCTACTAAATTGTCCTTTATGATTTGCTAGAGTTTTAAGGAAATTTAGTTGTGTCTCTCCAACTATATTTAAGTTCCTTAAAGAGTAAGGCACTGGCCTACTTCTGCTCTCAGCCAGAGGCCAACTAATCCATATTCCAACTAATCCCCTAATCCACCTCCCCTATATTTTACAAATGATAAAACTGGGCCCAGACAAGCTAAATAAGTTGGGCAGGGTTCACAAGTAGTTTGTGAGTCCAGGTACCCAGAGCTTTATTTCCTTAACATTTCTATGCTTTCAGGTGCCCCATAAATATTTATTTTTTAATTTTATTATTGGAATATAATTAATTTACAATGTTGCATTAGTTTCTGCTATACAACAAAGGGAAAAAATCAGCTGTATGTATATGTATATTCCCCTCCCTTTTGAGCCTTCCTCCTATCCCCCAACTTCCACCTCTCTAAATCATTACAGAGCACTGAATTGAGCTCCCAGTGCTACACAGCAGGTTCCCACTAGCTATCGATTTTACACATAGTATTTATATATGTCAATGCTAATATTCTGATTCATTGAGGTACTTGTGCGCCATGTTTCTTTTCCTATGAGGCATGTTTGCATCTTAACAGAATATTCAAATTCCAAAGCAGCCAAATTAATGATTATTTAACAATGGAATTATAAACCTCCTGAAAGGCAGTCAGGAATCTATTTGGTGACAGGGAGACATTCTGGGAAACTCAAAATCATATCACAAATTCCAGTATCCAGCTATGCTAGAATGACAGAAACCACATTAACCCCCTTACCTTGAATAACTTTTTAAAAGGACCAAGGTACACGAAACAATGCTTTCTGACATAAAAACATAAAGCACAGCACAGTGATTCCTAAAGAAGGAAAAACAAACAAGATGAGCCCTATCATTTGCCATCCATACCTGGAGAGAACTTTTAGGCTTGTAGTACAAAACAAGGAACCAAAACAGAACTCGGCAGTCTTATTGAGTTGATGACACAGAGTTCAGAGCTACAAGAGGCCAAGGCAACTTAAATTTGCAGCATACAGGAGAGGAGGGAGTTACACAAAGAACATGAGCTCCAGTAGTGACATCCTTGCATATGTGAGAAAACTACCAAGGTAAGGAAAAGAACCACCAGGAAGGAATAAGTAAAACAATCAGCACAGTACACACAGGACCAGGAATAATTCACATTCTGGGCAACTGAAAAGACCTCATAACATACAAGGCTTCTAGTAAGAAGGGTACAGAAAAAGAAAAGTATTGCCTCAGAAAGGTATTGCTACAACAGAGAAGTCAAATTAGTCATAGACTATTCTAACAAAACTTAAAAGAAAACTTGAAAAAAATCAAGCTGATCCCAAGGACCTTAACTTCATCTCTCAAAAAGACAAATAATATTTAAAGGAATATCAAACTATCCAGCATTCAACAATGTAAAATTTTAAATTTCTGATATCCAGTTTAAAACTACTAGCACACAAAGAAAAAAAAAAAAAAAAAGATGACCCATAAGCAGCAGAAAAATAAATAAACAGAAACAGACAGAAATGACACAGATGATTAAAGTAGTAGCCACAGAAATTAAAAAATTGTTTTAAAATATTGTCTATATATTTAAGAAGACAAAAGAAAGCAAAGGAGTGAAAATTAGAAATATAAAAGATATAAAAAGAAACAAACTTAATTTCTAGAAATAAAAAATAATAACTGAAAAGTATACTGAATTTAAGGCACTGCAAAAAATTAATGGCATAAAATGACATATATAAGGAGGGAAAAGACTCAAGAAAATTTAATGGAGCATCACAGAGCCATTAGACAATATTAAGCATCCTACTATATGAGTAATTGGTGCCAAAACAGGATGGGAGAAGGAAAATATAATGGTCCAAACTTCTAAATTAAATGAAAACTATAAACCCATAAAAACCTAAAAAGAAGAAACAAGAATAACACACCAAAGTGTATCACAATCAAATTGCTAAAAAGCAGAGATTAAAGGAAAATCTTAAAAGTAGATAGAGCAAAAAGACACATAAGGTAGAGTAGACTTTTTGTCAGAAACAATGCAAACCAGCAAAAGACAAGTCAACACAGATTACCAAAATGAAATGCAAAGAGAAGGGAAAAAAAAGAACAACAACAAAAAAGGAACAGAGAAGCTAAGGGCAGAGGAACACTATGAAATGGTATATTATACACAAAACTAGAATCCTAGAAGGCAAAAAAAAAAGAACAAGAGGGCTGAAGAATAATGGCTGACAATTTTCCAAAATTAGTGACAGACAACAAACAACAAACCAAGGCCTAGATCCAACAAACTCAGATAGCACTAATAGGATAAATAGCCCTTTTGGCTCTCTGAGCAGCACCATGGTGGTCAGTAAGAATAAGTGCCCTACAGAAGGAGGCAAAAAGGCAACCATGAAGAAAGTGGTTGACCCATTTTCTAATAAAGACTGGTATGATCTGAAAGCACCAGCTAAGTTCAATATAAGAAATATCAGGAAAACACTGGTCACGAGAACTCAAGGCACCAAAATCTCATCTGATGGCCTCAAGGGTTGTGTTTTTGAAATGAGTCTTGTTGACCTGCAAAATGATGAAATTGCATTTAGAAAATTCAAGTTAATTATTGTGGATGTTCAGGGCAAAAACTTCCTGACTAATTTCCATGGCATGGATCTTACCTGTGACAAAATGTGCTCCATAGTTAAAAAATGGCAGACCATTATTGAAGCTCACATTAATGTACGACTACCAATGGTTACTTGATTCATCTGTTCTGTGTGAGTTTTACACAGAAAATCACAGTAACCAGACTCAGAAGACTTCTTAGGCCCAGCACCAGCAGGTGCGCCAGATTCACAAGAAGATGATGGAAATCATTACCCAAGAGGTGCAGACAAGTGACTTGGAAAAGATGGTTAATAAACTGATTTCAGACACCACTGGAAAAGACATAGAAAAGGCTTGCCAATCTCTTTATGTGCTCTGTGATGTCTTCATTAGAAAAGTAAAAATGCTAAAAAAGTTCAAGTTTAAATTGGGAAAACTCATGGAGCTAATGGTGAAATTAGTAGTTCTGGAAAAGCCACTGGGGATGAGACAGGTGCTAAAGTTGAATGAGCTGAAGGATATGAGCCAGCAGTTCAAGAATCTGTTTAAAATGCAGACTTTTAATGGTGACAAACAAAAGATCTTATTTGTGATTTAAAAACAGGATAAATAACAATAATCAAACATGCACACACACATACCTAGGCATATCAAGGTCAAAATGCTAAAAACCAAAGACAAAGAGAAAATCTAAAAAGCACTTATGGAAAACAAAAGATATACTGCTTAGAGAGGAGCAAAAAGAATTACAGGGACTTCTCTGTACAATGGTTAAAGACTCCTCACTTCTACTGCAAGGGGCATGACTTGATTCCTGATCTGGGAACTAAGATTCTGCACATGGCCAGCAGCATGGCCAAAAATAAAAAAGAAAGAGCAAGAATTATAGCAAACTTCCCAACAGAAACCATGGAAGAAAATGTAATGAAATTTTTAAAGTGTTAAAAGAAAAAAAAAAGGTCAACCCAAAATTTTGCACTATGCAAAAATATCCTTCAAAGGTAAAGGAGAAATAATTTTCTCAAACTCACTGACAGTATACCTACTCTTTAAGAAATGTTAAAGAAAAGTATTCAGGCAGAAGGAAAAAAAAAAGTGGAAGTAAAAAACAGTTGATGAGTGTCAGAAAAGATAAGTGAAGGTTAAAAAAAATTGGTTTTCTTATTTTAGTTACTCTCAGAGATAACTGAATGGTTCAAGCAAAAATAAGAACAACAGGTTTCAAGCATGGCATATGTTACAATGAAATTATGATATCAATGGCATGAGGGATGGGAGGGAAAATATGGTACTTACACCATACATGTAACTGTGTAATATAAACTCAAAGTAGATTCTGATCATTTAAAACTCATTTTGTAAACCCTAGAACACAAAAGGCACAAATTAACTTTTAAATAAATTGGACTTTATCAAACAAAAAACTTTTCTAATGCTTAGCACACTGCCTATCATGTAGTGAGTATTCAATAAATGTTACTACTATTACCAGGTACAGTATCAGGCATGCTGAAAATACATACAAAAACAAAATCATCCTTTGCCCTCACAAGGCACATGGATCATCCCAGACTTAAGGAAATGATGGTTTAGTATGATTTAGCAGTGAATTTAGCTGTGAGCTTCCTTTTGTCCTCAAGGCAAAAGTGGAAATTTAGTAATGCATACCTGAATTCATCTAATTGAAGGATGTAGAACATTTTTTTTAATGATTATTGTTTTTTACTCTTTTGACCACCCATCTTTACCAAAACTTTTACACTTCAAAAAGGTACATTTTAAGAAAATGAAAAGAGAAACTATACACAGGGGGCAAATATTTACAAAACAAATGGCTGACAAAGGATTTGTATCCAGAATATACTAAACTCCCACAACCTAGTAACAAGAAAAACAACCCATTTAAAAACAAAACACTGGAACAGAAATTTCACCAAAGAAAATATATAAGGCAAATAACTATAGAAGACAATGTTCAATATCATTAGTCATTCAGTTCAGTTCAGTTCAGTTCAGTCGCACAGTCGTGTCCAAGTCTTTGTGACCCCATGAATCGGAGCACACCAAGCCTCCCTGTCCATCACCATCTCCCAGAGTTCACTCAGACTCATATCCATCGAGTCAGTGGTGCCATCCAGCCATCTCATCCTCTGTCGACCCCTTCTCTTCCTGCCCCCAATCCCTCCCAGCATCAGAGTCTTTTCCAATGAGTCAACTCTTAGCATGAGGTGGCCAAAGTACTGGAGTTTCAGCTTCAGCATCATTCCTTCCAAAGAAATCCCAGGGCTGATCTCCTTCAGAATGGACTGGTTAGATCTCCTTGCAGTCCAAGGGACTCTCAAGAGTCTTCTCCAACACCACAGTTTGAAAGCATCCGTTCTTTGGCGCTCAGCTTTCTTTATAGTCCAACTCTCACATCCATACATGACTACTGGAAAAACCATAGCCTTGACTAGACGGACCTTTGTTGGCAAAGTAATGTCTCTGCTTTTGAATATACTATCTAGGTTAGTCATAACTTTCCTTCCAAGGAGTAAGCGTCTTTTAATTTCATGGCTGCAGTCACCATCTGCAGTGATTTTGGAGCCCCCAAAAATAAAGTCTGACACTGTTTCCACTGTTTCTCCATCTATTTCCCATGAAGTGATGGGACCAGATGCCATGATCTTCGTTTTCTGAATGTTGAGCTTTAAGCCAACTTTTTCACTCTCCACTTTCACTTTCATCAAGAAGCTTTTTAGTTCCTCTTCACTTTATGCCATAAGGGTGGTGTCATCTGCATACCTGAGGTTATTGGTATTTCTCCCAGAAATCTTGATTCCAGCTTGTGCTTCTTCCAGTCCAGCGTTTCTCATGATGTACTCTGCATAGAAGTTAAATAAGCAGGGTGACAATATACAGCCTTGACATACTCCTTTTCCTATTTGGAACCAGTCTGTTGTTCCATGTCCAGTTCTAATTGTTGCTTCCTGACCTGCAAACAGGTTTCTCAAGAGGCAGGTCAGGTGGTCTGGTATTCCCAACTCTTTCAGAATTTTCCACAGTTTATTGTGATCTGCACAGTCAAAGGCTTTGGCATAGTCAATAAAACAGAAATAGATGTTTTTCTGGAATTCTCTTGCTTTTTCCATGATCCAGTGGATGTTGGCAATTTGACCTCTGGTTCCTCTGCCGTTTCTAAAACCAGCTTGAACATCTGGAAGTTCATGGTTCACGTATTGCTAAAGCCTGGCTTGGAGAATTTTGAGCATTACTTTATTCATGTGTGAGATGAGTGCAATTGTGCGGTCAGTAGTTTGAGCATTCTTTGGCATTGCCTTTCTTTGGGATTGGAATGAAAACTGACCTTTTCCAGTCCTGTGGTCACTGCTGAGTTTTCCAAATTTGCTGGCATATTGAGTGCAGCACTTCCACAGCATCATCTTGCAGGATTTGAAATAGCTCAACTGGAATTCTATCACCTCCACTAGCTTTGTTGGTAGTGATGCTTTCTAAGGCCCTCTTGACTTCACATTCCAGGATGTCTGGCTCTAGGTGAGTGATCACACCACCGTGATTATCTTGGTCATGAAGATCTTTTTTGTACAGTTCTTCTGTGTATTCTTGCCACCTCTTCTTAATATCTTCTGCTTCTGTTAGGTCCATACCATTTCTGTCCTTTATCAAGCCCATCTTTGCATGAAATGTTCCCTTGGTATCTCTAATGTTCTTGAAGAAATCTCTAGTCTTTCCCATTCTGTTGTTTTCCTCTGTTTCTTTGCACTGATCTCTGAGGAAGGCTTTCTTATCTCTCCTTGCTATTCTTTGGAACTATGCATTCAAATGTTTATATCTTACCTTTTCTCCTTTGCTTTTCACTTCTGTTCTTTTCACAGCTATTTGTAAGGCCTCCTCAGACAGCCATTTTTCTTTTTTGCATTTCTTTTCCATGGGGATGGTCTTGATCCCTGTCTCCTGTACAATGTCATGAACCTCAGTCCATAGTTCATCAGGCACTCTATCAGATGTAGTCCCTTAAATCTATTTCTTACTTTCACTGTACAATCATAAGGGATGTGATTTAGGAAAATGAAAACATGAATTATCACTCTACATTCACTAGAATTTGTTGTTCTTTAGGCGTCAGAAAATTAGAAACACCAAAGGAACATTTCATGCAAAGATGGGCACAATAAAGGACACAAATTGTATGGGCCTAACAGAAGCAGAAGATATTAAGAAGAGGTGGCAATAATACACAGAAGAACTATCCAAAAACAGATCTTCACGACCCAGGTAATCACAATGGTGTGATCACTCACCTAGAGCCAGACATCTTGGAATTCAAAGTTAAGTAGACCTTAGGAAGCATCACTATGAACAAAGCTAGTGGAGGTGATGGAATTCCAGTTGAGATATTTCAAGTCCTAAAAGATGAGGCTGTGAAAGTGCTGCACTCAATAAACCAGCAAATTTGGAAAACTCAGCAGTGGCCACAGGACTGGAAAAGGTCAGTTTCCATTCCAATCCTAAAGAAAAGCAATGCCAAAGAATGTTCAAACTACCGCACAATTGCACTTTTGAGAAAAGTAATGCTCAAAATTCTCCAAGCCAGGCTTTAGCAATACGTGAACCATGAACTTCCAGATGTTCAAGCTGGTTTTAGAAAAGGCAGACGAACCAGAGATGAAATTTCCAACATCCACTGGATCATAGAAAAAGCAAGAAAATTCCAGAAAAACATCTACTTCTACTTTATTGACTATGCCAAAGCCTTTGACTGTGCAGATCACAACAAACTGTGGAAAATTCTTAAAGAGACTGGAATACCAGACCACCTGACCTGCCTCTTGAGAAACCTGTATGCAGGTCAGAAAGCAACAGTTAGAACTGGACACAGAACAACAGACTGGTTCCAAATAGGGAAAGGAGTACGTCAAGGCTATATATTGTCACCCTGCTTATTTAATTTATATGTGGAGTACATCATGAGAAACACTGGATTGGATGAAGCACAAGCTGGAATCAAGACTGCCAGGAGAAATATCAATAACTTCAGATATGCAGATGACACCACCCTTATGGCAGAAAGTGAAGAAGTACTAAACAGCCTCTTGATGAAAGTAAAGAGGAGAGTGAAAATGTTGGCTTAAAGGTCAACATTCAGAAAACGAAGATCATGGCATCCAGTCCCATCACTTCATGGCAAATAGATGGAGAAACAATGGAAACAGTGACAAATTTTATTTTGGGGGGACACCAAAATCACTGCAGATGGTGACTGCAGCCATGAAATTAAAAGACGCTTACTCCTTGGAAGGAAAGTTATGACCAACCTAGATAGCATATTCAAAAGCAGAGATATTACTTTGCCAACAAAGGTCCGTCTAGTCAAGGCTATGGTTTTTCCAGTAGTCATGTATGGATGTGAGAGTTGGACTATAAAGAAAGCTGAGCGCCAAAGAACGGATGCTTTCAAACTGTGGTGTTGGAGAAGACTCTTGAGAGTCCCTTGGACTGCAAAGAGATCCAACCAGTCCATCCTAAAGGAAATCAATCCTGAATATTCATTGGAAGGACTGATGCTGAAGCTGAAACACTAATACTTCGGCCACTTGATGCAAAGAACTGACTCACTGGAAAAGACCCTGATGCTGGGAAAGACTAAAGGAAGGAGAAGGGGACGATAGAGGATGAGATGGTTGGATGGCATCACCAACACAATGAACATGAGTTTGAGTAAACTCTGAGAGTGGGTGATGGACAGGGAGGCCTGACGTGCTGCAGTCCATGGGGTCGCAAGGAATCGAACATGACTGAGCGACTGAACTGAACTGAGTCATTAAGTTGTGTCTGACTCTTCTGCTACCCCACTAACTGTAGCCCATCAGGCTCCTCTGTCCATAGGATATCCCTGGCAAGAATACTGGAGTGGATTGTCATTTCTTCCTCCAGGGTATCTTCCTGAACCAGGGATCAAACCTATGTCTCCTTCATTGGCAGGGCAGACTCCTTACCACTGAGCCACCAGAGAACACAAAGAGTATAATACATTGGTAAAGGGCAATGGTTCTTATCTCCTACTGCTTCAGAACTTTAGACAAGAGAAGGCTTAACAAAGCCACTGAGATGGGGGAGCCTGGTGGGCTGCCATCTATGGGGTCGCACAGAGTCGGACACGACTGAAGTGACTTAGCAGCAGCAGCAATAACAAAAAATTTAGGAGTAAAAGCAGGATTCAAATAGAACTTGTAAGGATTAGTAAATCTAGCATAGAAAAAGAGCTTTTGCACAAGTGAAATGATTTGTTTAAATAGTTTTGGAATATCAAAATGGAATTTCATTTGCAGAGAAGAGAAGTTATCCTTGGAAAAAGCCCCTGAATTCCTTACAGGTTATATGGACTAGCCTCTCCTCATAGCTTCTCAATCCTGAGGCAAACTGAAAACTCCGCACTCCCTTCTCTCTCCAAGAGTCCCATTCCCCCACATGACTTTTCCTCCTTTTAACAAAACAAGAGACATCTAACTTTCCTGACACATGCAGCTGGCACCAAAGCAAACCAAGCTGTGGGGTGGCTGACCCAAAATTACTGATGAATGTTCAAAATAAACACATTTTCAGCCAATCTGGAATGGTATATTTCTAAGAGGACAGAGAGCTCTTAAAATTAACTAACTCATCTGGACAAACTGTCCATCCAATGGAAGTTTTTCAATAATGAATATCAGACCATAGATCTTCCTGCAGCTGAGCTTGTTTATCACGCAAGGAGTCTGCTTCTTCATGTCTCATGGATAGCTTCATGATTTTTATTTTCACTGGCTTCTGGCTTCTTATATTTATATAAACAGGCCAAGAAAACAAAACACATGAGAGCAAGTTTAAATGGTAGATTCTTCATTCCTCCAAAAGGCAGAGATATGTATCTTTCCTTTTATACATGTCAGATAGACAATTGAGGAAGAAAAGATACATGTTTGGGAGAAGAGAGGCCCTTGTTTAAAAAGCATAACTTACTAAAGTGGTTTTTCTTATTGTGTGGAAATTCTAATCAAGTGCTCTCTGTTGCAATGTCTGAAGATTGCCGAGTAAGGCCTATACATAAAACAATACCAAACCGAAATTAAGAGTGGATTTGCATCTTAAACTAACTAAACTAGTATTCTGAAAGAACTCGATTGATGGTACATATAACCAATTCCTATCGAGCATGATTTTTTTTATGTTTTGTTTGCCTGTTTATTTTTATTTATGTAGAAAATCTTCTTCTAAATGAGCTCTGACTGTGGCTCTAAAGGGAGAGGCATATCTTTTTTGAGATAGAGGAAAACCCTTTAAATATCCTAGGAATGTCCTGCCTTTCTTTCAATAGATTGACCACACTGAATAATGGGGAGTTCTCACTGTTCTTAGTCAGAGGAGGCCCAAGAGATGCTCTGCCCAGTTTAGGAAGCAAAAAGGGTGCCTCCAACCCTCTGTGAACTACCCTATGTTGATGCTTCTCTTGCCCCACATGTATCTCCCCTACTGCTTGCCTCCCAGTGGCTGTTTTCTAACTTAATTCATACAGAGTCCTTTCTGCCACAGATCACTTTATGTAGCAATCATGCCATGACTCATGTAAAAGAAGAGAGTAAACACCATTTGTTATTTATCTACTATGTATTGGGCAGGAAACTGACCACATGGGTCACAACCTTGTCTAACTCAACTGAACTGTGAGCAATGCCATGTAAGGCCACCCAAGAAGGATGGGTCATGGTGGAGACTTCTGGCAAAATGTTGTCCACTGGAGAAAGAAAGTGCAAACCACTTCAGCATTCTTGCCTTGGGAACCCCATGAACAGTAAGAAAAGGCAAAAAGATATGACACTGAAAGATGAACTCTCCTGGTTGGTAGGTGCCCAATATGCTATAGGAGAAGAGCTGAGAAATATCTCTAGAAAGAATGAAGAGACTGAGGCAAAGCGGAAACAACGCCCAGTTGTGGATGTGTCCGGTGGAGAAAGTAAAGCCCGATGCTGTAAGAACAATATTGCACAGGAACCTGGAATGTTAGGTCCATGAAACAAGGCAAACTGGAAGTGGTCAAACAGGAGATGGCAAGAGTGAACATTGACATTTTGGGAATCAGTGAACTAAAATGGACTGGAATGGGCGATTTTAACTCAGATGACCATTATATCTACTACTGTGGGCAAAAATCCCTTAGAAGAAATGGAGTAGCCCTCGAAGTCAACAAAAGAGTATGAAATGCAGCACTTGGGTTCAATCTCAAAAATGACAGAATGATCTCTGCTCGTTGCAAAGGCAAACCATTCAATATCACAGTAATCCAAGTCTATGCTCCAACCACAAATGATGAGGAAGCTGAAGTCAAACAGTTCTATGAGGACCTACAAGACCTTCTAGAACTAACAACCAAATATATATATATATATACATTCTTTTCATCATAGGGGACTGGAATGCAAAAGTAAGAAATCAAGAGATACCTGGAGTAACAGGCAAATTTGGCCTTGGAGTACAAAATGAAGCAGGGCAAAGGCTAACAGAGTTTTGCCAAGAGAACGCACTGGTCATAGCAAACATCTTCTTCCAACAAACAAGAGATGACTCTACACAGAGATATCACCAGATCAGTTCAGTTCAGTTGCTCAGTAGTGTCCGACTCTTTGCGATCCCATGAATAGCAGCACGCCAGGCCTCCCTGTCCATCACCAACTCCCGGAGTTCACTCAAACTCACATCCATCATGGTCAATACCAAAATCAGATTGATTATATTCTTTGCAGCCAAAGCGGGAGAAGCTCTATACAGTCAGCAGAAACAAGACTGGGAGCTGACTGTGGCTCAGATCATGAGCTCCTTATTGAAATATTCAGACTTAAATTGGAAAAAGTAGGGAAAACCACTAGACCATTCAGCTATGACCTAAATCAAATTCCTTACGGTGGAAGTGACAAATAGATTCAAGGGATTAGATCTGATAGAATGCCTAAAGAACTACCGGTGGAGGTTCGTAACATAGTACAGGAGGTAGTGATCAAAACCATCCCCAAGAAAAAGAAAGGCAAAATGGGTATCTGAGGAGGCATTACAAATAGCTGAAAAAAGAAGAAAAGCAAAGGAGAAAAGGAAAAATACACACATCTGAATGCAGAATTCCAAAGAATAGCAAGGAAAGATAAGAAAGCCTTCCTAAGTGAACAACACAAAGAAAAAGAGGAAAACAATAGAATGGGAAAGACTAGTGATCTCTTCAAGAAAATTAGAGATACCAAGGGAACATTTCATGCAAACATGGGCACAATACAGGACACAAATGGTATGGACCTAACAGAAGCAGAAGATGTTAAGAAAGGGTGGCAAGAATACACAGAAGAACTGTACAAAAAAGATCTAATGACCCAGATAACTAGGATGGTGTGATCACACACCTACATCTTGGAGTCAGAAATCTTGGAGTGCAAAGTCAGGTGGGTCTTAGGGAACATTACTACAAACAAAGCTAGTGGAGGTAATGGAATTTCAGCTGAGCTATTTCAAATCCTAAAAGATGATGCTGTGAAAGTGCTGCACCTCAGATGTCAGCAAATTTGGAAAACTCAGCAGTTGCTACAGGACTGGAAAAGGTCAGTTTTCATTCCAGTCCCAAAGAAGAGCAACAAAAAAGAATGTTCAACTTACTGAACAATTGCACTCATCTCACATGCTAGCAAAGTAAGGCTCAAAATTCTCCAAGTTAAGCTTCAACAGTACCTGAACCAAGAACTTCCAGATGTTCAAGCTGGATTTAGAAAAGACAGAATAACCAGAGATCAAATTGCCAACATCCACTGGATCATAGAAAAAGCAAGAGAACTGCAGAAAAACATATACTTCTGCGTCACTGACTATGCTAAAGCTTTTGACTGTATGGATCACAACAAACTGTGGAAAATTCTTAAAGAGACGGGTACCAGACCACCTTACTTGCCTCCTGAGAAACCTGGATGCAGGTCAAGAAAAAACAGTTAGAATCGGACATGGAACAATGGACTAATTCCAAATTGGGAAAGGAGTGTGTCGAGGCTGTATACTGTCACCCTGTTTATTTAACTTATATGCAGAGTATATCATGTGAAATGCCAGGCTATATGAATAACAAGCTGGAATCAAGATTTCCAGGAGAAATATCAATAACCTCAGATAATCAGATGACACCACCTTAATGCCAGAAAGTGAAAAGGAACTAAAGAGTCTCTTGCTGAAGGTGAAAGAAGAGAGTGAAAAACCTAGCTTAAAATTCAACATTCAAAAAACAAAGATCATGGCATCTGGACCTATCACTTCATGGGAAACAGATGGGAAAAAATGGAAATAAAGGCAGATTTTTCTTGGGCTCCAAAATTACTGAGGATGGAGACTGCAGCCATGAAATTTAAAAGACACTTGCTCCTTGGAAGAAAAGCTATGGCAAACCTAGACAGTGCATTAAAAATCAGAGACATCACTATTCTGACCAAGGTCCATATAGTCAAAGCTATGGTTTTTCCAGCAGTCATGTACAGATGTGAGAGTTCTACCATAAAGAATGCTGAACACCGAAGAATGTATGCTTTTGAACTGTGGTGCTGGAGAAGACTCTTGATAGTCCCTTGGACAACAAGGAGATTAAATCAGTCAATCCTAAAGTAAATCAACCCTGAATACACATTGGAAGAAGTGATGCTTGAAGGTGAAGCTCCAATACTTTGGCCACCTGATGAGAAGAGCTGACTCACTGGAAAAGACTCTGATGCTGGGGATTTAGGGAAGGAGGAGAAGGGGACAACAGAGAATGAGATGGTTAGATGGCATCAGTGACTCAACAGACATGAGTTTCAGCAAACTCCAGGAGACAGTGAAGGACAGAGAAGCATGGTATACTGCAGTCCATAGAGTTGCAAAGAGTTGGACAAGACTGAATGACTGAACAAAAAAAAAAAGAAGAAGAAGACAGCATGAGATCAACCCTCTTAAAATTTTAAGCACAGTATCCTCAAGATTCATACCTGCTATTGCATATGGCAGAATTTCTTGCCTTTTTAAGGCTGAATAATATTCCATTGTATGTACATACCACATTTTCTTTATCCATTCATCCATCAATGGACATTTAGGTTTTTTCCATATCTAGACTATTGTTACAAAGAACATGGGAGTGAAAATACCTCTGAGATCCTAATTTCAATTCTTTTTGATAAATACCCAGAACTGGAATTGATGGAAGGTATGACAATTCTTTGTTTTAGGAGTCTTTATACTATTTTCCAGCTGTAACAGCTGCAGCACCTTACATTCCCACCAACAGTGCACAAGGGTTTCAATTTCTCTATATCATCACTTGTCATATTCTATTTCTTTGATAATAACTATCCTAACAGGTATGAGATGATATCTCACTGTGGTTTTGATCTGCATCTCTCTGATAATCAGTAATGTTGAGCATCTTTTCATAGATCTGCTGGCCATTTGTATATATTCTATAGAGAAATGTTGTTCCAAGTCCTTTGCCTAGAATCAAGATTGCCAGGAGAAATATCAATAACCTCAGATATGCAGATGACACCACCCTTATGGCAGAAAGTGAAGAGAAACTAAAGAGCCTCTTGCTGAAGGTGAAAGATGAAGAATGTAAAAGATGGCTTAAAACTCAACATTTAAAAAACTAAGATCATAGCATACAGTCCCATCACTTCATGACAGATAGGGAAACAATGGAAACAGTGACAGACTTTATTTTCTTGGGCTCCAAAATCACTGCAGATGGTGATGGCAGTCCTGAAATTAAAAGAAACTTGCTCCTTGGAAGAAAAGCTACAACAAACCTAGACAGCATATTAAAAAGCAGAGACATTACTTTGCCAACAAAGGTCCACCTAGTCAAAGGTATGGTTTTTCCAGGAGTCATGTATGGACGTGAGAGTTGGACCATAAGGAAAGTTGAGCACCAAAGAACTGATGTTTTTGAACTTCTGGTATTGGAGAAGACTCTTGAGAGTCCCTTGGACAGCAAGGCGATCCAACCAGTCCATCCTAAAGTAAATCAATCCTGAATATTCACTGGAAGGACTGATGCTGAAGCTGAAGCTCCAGTATTTTGGCCACCTGATGCAAAGGGCTGACTCATTAGAATAGACTCTGATGCTGGGAAAGATTGAAGGGAGGAGGAGGAGACAACAGAGGATGAGATGGTTGGATGACATCACCAACCCGATAGACATGAGTCTGAGCAAGTTCTGGAAGCTGGTGAAGGACAGGGAAGTCTGGCATGCTGCAGTCCATGGGGTCCCAAAGACCATGAATTACTGAACTGAACTGAACTTGCCAAGTTTTCAATTGCATTATTTGTTTTCTTGCTATTAAGTGAGGACCTCTTCTATATTTTTGGGTATTAACCCCTTGTCAGATAGACAGTTTGTAAATATTTTTTCCTATTGTACAGGTTGTCTTTTTACCCTGTTGTTTCCTCTGCTCTGCAGAAACTTCTTAGTTTGATGTAGTCCCACTTGTCTTTTATTTCATTACCTGTACTTTTACCAACAAAATCAATGTCAAGATCAATTTCATGAAGCTTTTCCCCTATGTTTCCTTCTATACATTTTACAGTTTCAGGTCTTATTTTGAAGTTTCTAACCCATTTTGAGTTTATTTTGCTCATAGTATAAGGGTCCAATTTTGTTCTTTTGCATATGAATGGAGAAGGAAATGGCAACCCACTCCAGTGTTCTTGCCTGGAGAATCCCAGGGACAGCAGAGCCTGGTGGGCTGCCGTCTCTGGGGTCGCACAGAGTCGGACACGACTGAAGCGACTTAGCAGCAGCAGTAGCAGAGGATATCCAGTTTTCTCAACACCATATATTAAAGAGATTATCATTTCCCCACTGTGTATTCTTAGCACCCTGCTTGAAGATCAGCTGTCTGTAAATGCAGAAATTATGAGAATTAAATAAAATAGTAGATTAAATGTGGGTACAATGTCTGATTCACATTAAATGCTTAATACAAGTCATCAGTAAAAAAAAAAGAAAAAGAAAAAGCTATATGATGATGACAACAACATGGTGATACTGCTGCTGCTGCTGCTGCTAAGTCGCTTCAGTCGTGTCCAATTCTGTGTGACCCCATAGATGGCAGCCCACCAGGCTCCCCTGTCCCTGGGATTCTCCAGGCAAGAACACTGGAGTGGGTTGCCATTTACTCCTCCAACATGGTGATAAGATGATGACAATTAACAGAGCCATCCACTCACTTACCTAATCCTTATTTATAAGCAAGAATATAATACTGTAAGATGACAGGGCAGGTTTAAGAGTGCATATTAGCTACAGGAAAGATTTTTCCCCCTACATGTTAACTAGATTCATAACTGTCACACAGGTATGAAATACAAAAGTGTTTTCTTCCCATGTACTAATACTTAGAAAAGATTTTTAACCCCATCCTCAATAATCCAACTGTCTGACTTTAATTGCCTTTTGAAAGAAAAGTCCGGAAAAGAAAGAAGTGAAAAAGGAGATTATTTCTACTTGAACTGACAGCCAAAAACCTGCTTTGCACTGACTAAATTTTAAAAAATTAAGTTTGGCTCATGCCAATGTTATTAATCCCTCAGTTTGTAAGCTCCGTTTGATCCCAATGAATCTCTTTTTTAAAAAGAGTCTCCCTTTCATGTTAGAAATGGAGCACAAAGTAATTGCAGAGGATACTATCCATATCAAATCAATTACCATGTCCTGTCAATTTTTCCTTTGTAATGACTCCCCAGCTATTCCTTTTCTGTCTCATTGCTGCTTTACTAATGTAATCTGTCCACATCTCACTCCTGGATATTCTCACTAGTCTCTCCTTGGTCCCTCTGCAGCTAGGAATCTACCACTTTCTGTTCTGTGAGGAGCTATGAAACAAATATTCCTAAAATATCACATATAATTTTCTTAATCACAACCTTTCCTTGATTGTTATGTAAAGAATAAAACCCAAACCCCTTTACTTAACTCTCAAGTTAATTCTCAGATTGTCTTGCACAATCTGATCCCCAATCCCAATTTCATCTTTCAAGGAATGCCTTTTACAACTGGTTCCCAAATGGCCTTGGTATATTGGAAATGACACTGACTCAATGGCACATAATCATTATCTGTAGTTCATCAATTCCCAAATATTAAGCAGTTACAGAAAAATAAAAAAGATAAAAAGAATAATATTCCTTCATTTCCAAATACTCCTGACCACAACTAAAAACCCATGAAAAGGATCAAAGGTTAATGTTTGTTAAAAAAAATCCACCCTATATTCCTTCATTCTCAAGAAAATTTTATTTCTCAAACTATGCTCACAGTTATTTCCAGAGCTCTTCTAACTTCCAGTAAACCAAGACTGTCAAAGAATGAGCATGAAACTGGTGTCTATGGTGGTAACTCATCAGTCTTCCAATGTCATCAAGATTTCACAATGCTCACTTCATGCCCTCACCACAGCCCCCCTCCTATACTAGTAAAGCAAATGCAACTACTTGGGGGCAAGTCAGGGACTGGGAGCAGCTGAGTAAATCAACTGCCAGGCTGGGAACAGAATCCAAGAATTCTATTCCTGCCTCATATCCAGTTACTAGGAGTTGTCCGTTTGGCTTTAGTCTGTTTTTAGTCTCTCTTTATATTTTTTTTTTCCTTCTGAATAAACAAGCTTGTCTAGTACAAGACTCTCAAGATGTGAGGGCTCCTTCTTCACATGGAAGCAGCAACTCCTAAAGATCTCTGTTTTCTGCATGTGAATATTTCATTAGATTAGATTCATGGATTCTCTGTAGACTCTGGGGTTCTTTTGGTTAATGGTTATTGCAAACACAGATCCAGAAGCGACCACTGGAAGGACAACTACCTTCAAGGTACGTGAATTAAAGACCTTTGTCTTCAATTTTGATGGATTCCAGATCACCACAAGCTAACTCATTCATTATTCCTTCAACATTTATCAAGCACCTACTATGTGCCAGGCCTGTGCTTAGCACAGGGCATATAATGATTTTTAAAAACACCACCACACACTCAAGGGCAGAGATACCAAGGAACAGAGGTCTACTCTAAGGTGAAATGTGGAGTGAGTCCTTAGGCATTATCATTTTATAGTAAGAGGATCATTAGTCCCTCTCTGGCTTTTAAATTCTGTAAGGGTATATTAAAATAGGAGTTCAAAACAAGTAAGTAAGCATTCTGACCACCCACAACGTACTCATCACTGAACCAGATACTACAAAACTCTAAAATGGACTGGAAGCAACCATGTATTGCTGAAAAGAACACAAATTTTAGAATCATAAACTCTGATTCTAGCAAGTCCTAGTTGTAAAGATAGGACAAGTTATTTAACCTCTCTGAACTTCAGTTTCCTCAACTTGTGTGTGTGTGTCCAACTCTTTGTGATCCCAAAGACTGTAGCCTGCCAGGCTCCTCTATCCATGGAATTTTCCAGGCAAGAATACTTGAGTGGGTTGCTATTTCCTTCTCCAGGGGATCTTTCCAACCCAAGGATCAAACCCATGTCTCTTATGTCTCCTCTACTGGCAGGCGGGTACTTCACCAGCTGAGTCAACAGGGAAGCACTTCTTTAACTTGAAGAGGTGAGAAAATCTGCCTGGTTAGGATTAAATGAAACATAATATAAAATGCCTTGCAGAGGGTCAGTGCTCAAGAACTGTTTATTACCTTTGTTTCAAAGAAAATGGGGCTACTGACACCAATTAGGAGATTACCACTTTAGCAGATGGTCTAGACTAAGACAGCGACAGTAAGACCAACGGAAAAGTAAGATATATCAAAGGCAATCAAACAGTCAGGCAGGAGATTTAGCATTGCATCAAAAAGGTTTCATTACACTCATGAACTAAAAGAAACATTCTTTTAGGGATAAACAAAATATGGTATATCGATACAGTCTAATACTGGTCAGAAATAAAAAGAAATAAGTACTAATATATGTTATAAAAAGGATGAAACTTTAAAACTTTATGCTAAGTTAAAGTAATTATTCCCAGAGAACTACTGACTGTATGATTTCATTTATCTGAAATACCCAGAATAGGCAAATCCATGGGGACAGAAGGTGCATTAGTTGTTGCCTCCATTTGGGTGTGGGAGGAGATTGGGTGAGATAACTAAGGGATGTGAGGTTTCCCTCTGTAGTGATGAAAATGTGATTGTGATGGTTGCACAACTCTGTGAATATTCTAAAAGCCATCGAGTGTGTAAGTGGTGTGTGAATTGTATTGAATGTAAATTATATACCAATAAAGCCATTTTTTAAAGATTAAATAAGACAATGCTTATAGCATCTCGGAAGTGCTCAATAAATGTAGACTGATGATGTTACTGATATTGTTTCCAGAAGAAAATACATTTAATCTCAATTTTTTTCATGCATGTTACTGATGAGAATCATCTGCACACTTAATCTCAAAAGAATAAAACTATTATGTAATATAGAGGAAACATTAAGAAATCTCAGCAATGTTCTAATAACCTAAACTCCTATAAATATTTACAATAATCAGAAACAATAACATCTATGACAATCAGAAGTAATAACAGTGATACCAATGAAGTCTTCCTCAACTATTTCAGATAAAGTTTACTGCTTCTTCCTCTGTAGTTTGTCTATTTATACTTTTATCACATCATTATCTATTGTAAACATATGACATTTTTCCCACTAAAGTGTAAGTTCTACCAGAGTAAGGACTGTGTTCCATTCAGTTTTGTATCCTTTGGGAGAACATACTGCAATGCTGATACCTAGTAACTGTGCTTAATACATGTTTATTGAATGAGCATTTAATTTAAACTTCCTGGAATTCTTGTAACTTCTCATCTCTGAATTCCTGTTTCAGCCTCCCTAAAAAAAGAGGAGGAGGTTTTGAAAGGTGGCCAATTTAACAATTACAACTCACATTTATACCTAAATTACAACTCACATTTATACCTGACTAGTAAACTGCAGCCATGAAATCAAAAGACGCTTACTCCTTGGAAGGAAAGTTATGACCAACCTAGATAGCATATTGAAAAGCAGAGACATTACTTTGCCAACAAAGGTCCATCTAGTCAAGGCTATGGTTTTTCCTGTGGTCATGTATGGATGTGAGAGTTGGACTGTGAAGAAGGCTGAGCACCAAAGAATTGATGCTTTTGAACTGTGGTGTTGGAGAAGACTCTTGAGAGTCCCTTGGACTGCAAGGAGATCCAACCAGTCCATTCTGAAAGAGATTGGCCCTGGGATTTCTTTGGAAGGAATGATGCTAAAGCTGAAACTCCAGTACTTTGGCCACCTCATGCGAAGAGTTGACTCATTGGAAAAGACTCTGATTCTGGGAGGGATTGGGGGCAGGAGGAGAAGGGGACGACAGAGGATGAGATGGCTGGATGGCATCACTGACTCGATGGACGTGAGTCTGAGTGAACTCCGGGAGTTGGTGATGGACAGGGAGGCCTAGCGTGCTGTGATTCATGGGGTTGCAAAGAGTCAGACACAACTGAGCAACTGAACTGAACTGAACTGAATAAATGAAAGCACCTCAACAAGTGATGTTTTAACTAGTTTTGCCAGTCTTAAACTTCCAAGGATCTCAGGAACAGGAAAATAACCTGAAACAGGTTGTTTGCTGCTGCTGCTGCTGCTGCTAAGTCGCTTCAGTCGTGTCCAACTCTGTGCGACCCCATAGACGGCAGCCCACCAGGCTCTGCTGTCCCTGGGGTTGTCCAGGCAATTACACTGGAGTGGGTTGCCATTTCCTTATCCAATGCAGGAAAGTAAAAAGTGAAAGTGAAGTTGCTCAGTCATGTCCGACTCTTAGCGACCCCATGGACTGCAGCCTACCAGGCTCCTCCATCCATGGGATTTTCCAGGCAAGAGTACTGGAGTGGGGTGCCATTGCCTTAGCCCTCGGAAAACTCTGAAAAGTCTATATAATCAGCCTATGATCCCTGCCATCATTACTAAAGTAAAATGTTTGAGAAGCCCCTCCCAGCTCCCCATCTTGCTGCTGCCTTTCAGAGAACATTTACCTCTTGTGGCTACCATAGGTACTAGTACTAGTAACCAGTAGCAAAGCCTAGTTCCTCCAAATGTGGTACCCAGATCAGCAGCATGGGCAAGACCTGGGAATTTGTTGAAAAAGCAGAATCTCATTTTTAACTAGATACCCAGGTGATTTACATGCACACTGAAGTAGAGCTGACTATACCTGGTCTCTAGATTCAGACTGTCTAGACTTGAACTCCACAGCAGACCCACTGGAGTACCTTATGCAAATCACTTCATCCAGGGATTCTTACTCCAGTGCACACTTTAGAACCACCTGGATTCTAAAAAGATTTTTAAAAATCACAAAGCCTTGGCTCCACCAGAAATTGATTTAATTAGCCTGCTGCTGCTGCTGCTAACTCCTTTGACCCAATAATTTTTAAAGCTCCCCTAACTAGGGGAATGAAGCCAGAATTCAGAACTACTGAGTAACTTCTCTAAGCTTCTATCAAACAGGATAGGGGTTGTGAGGAACAAAAAATCCGATCACCTTTGAAGAGTTTTTGGCCTAGTACTTGGGATGTATAAGTGCTCAATAATTGGCAGTTATTATTATCAGACTGGAAATGTGGAAATGAACTGTCCTATGGCAAGGATAAAAAAAGAACAAAATATTAGTCTGGCCCCACAGGTACGTACCAGCCAAACTCATCGGGTACAAAAGAAAGGACACAATCAAAGTAACACATTATCCCCAGGATGACCTCTCCTAGCAGCCAACTGTTGATTGAAGCTTCAAGGAAACTACAACGTGTCAGGTAACGGGCACACCATCCCTGCAAGGTGTCAGCAAAAGCCAGCACCTTAATTTGGAATGTACTGATGGCAGGTGGGGGAGCATTATTTCAGCAGGTCTGTAACACAGGAAATCCCCCTTACCACACCTTCCTGATTTACACTGATTCTTGATGCACACCACATGTGTCCTCAAATCTCTCTTTCCCTCCCCCGCAAATTGTCAATCGTTCTGTTCCACATTTAGGTGATGAAAACTTAAAACCTGTGGTTATAACTTCTATGAGAAATTTCATTTTGAAAGCTTTCTAAATTTCAACTTTATTGCCACGAGGAAAATAGAAGAAACAAAAGACCTCAGTCATCCACTACACAAAAACCCCTAGTGACATTTAATAAGTGTAAGTTTTCTACAGCAAGTTGTTGAAAATCCTGACCTTTGGGCTGGGGTACCATTCATTTGCTTCTACAAATGTTCTATGAAACAACAGCATTTATTTTTCTAATGGTTTCAGGTTACATGTTTAGTTTCACCTATGGGTTATAACTTGGCTAAACCTGAACTGCAGTTTCTTTTGAATCTACAACATAGTGAATTTAACCTGAGTCTACTCTTCCTAGAGGATTCATAATGGCCAGTAAGTCCACAATCTGTTTTTTCTCCAACAACTACAAAGAAAATAGGAGAAGGCAATGGCAACCCACTCCAGTTCTCCTGCCTGGCAGATCCCATGGATGGAGGAGCCCTTGTAGGCTGCGTCCATGGAGTCGCTAAGAGTCGGACATGACTGAGCGACTTCACTTTCACTTTTCACTTTCATGCACTGGAGAAGGAAATGGCAACCCACTCCAGTGTTCTTGTCTGGAGAATCCCAGGGACGGGAGAGCCTCGTGGGCTGCCGTCTACGGGGTCGCACAGAGTTGGACACGACTGAAGCGACTTAGCAGCAGCAAAGACATAAACATTCGGATGAAGAGTATACATATTAGGGCACTGTGCATATGCGTGCTAAGTAGCTTCAGTTGTGTTCACCTCTTTGTGACCTTATGGACCAAGCCTCCCTTATCCATGGGATTCTCCAGGCAAAAATACTGGAGTGCTATGCCCTGCTCCAAGGGATCTTCCCAACCTAGGAATTGAACACACATCTCTTGTATTTCCTGCATTGGCAGGCAGGTTCTTTATCACCAGCGCCAACTGGGAAGCCCATTAGGGTACTGAGAGACACATAAAGTTTTATCTCAATGGTGATCGCAAACATTTTGTTAAATGCGCATGGTTTAGTGCCCATCACCAAAAGCTCATATTCTATTTCCAGCTCGTCCCTTGGACTGCAAGGAGATCCAACCAGTCCATTCTAAAGGAGATTAGTCCTGGGATTTCTTTGGAAGGAATGATGCTAAAGCTGAAACTCCAGTACTTTGGCCACCTCATGCGAAGAGTTGACTCATTGGAAAAGACTCTGATGCTGGGAGGGATTGGGGGCAGGAGGAGAAGGGGACAACAGAGGATGAGATGGCTGGATGGCATCACCGACTCGAAGGACGTGAGTTTGAGTGAACTCCGGAAGTTGGTGATGGACAGGGAGGCCTGGCGTGCTGCGATTCATGGGGTTGCAAAGAGTCGGACATGACTGAGTGGCTGAACTGAGCCGACTAAACTGCTTACTCAGTGTGGGCCTCCTCTGTGGTAAATGAATCCCTCTCACTGGGTACACTGTGATTCCTAATGAATGCCTGAACTTAAAGGCTTCTAATTTCTTTGTTGGAAGTCTCAAGTGATACTGGCATCCACACAGCGCTCTACAAAGTCCCCTCTGTGTCATTCTCTGAACTAGTTCTAACCTCACTCTGGGTTTGGATTACAATCTCAAGGGATTCTGAGATTCAGATGCAAAATCTACAAAAAATGATATCCTGCAGCCTGTCCAGAAGTTTGTCAATGAAGAAGAGTTCAAAAAGAACCGGAGACTAAACTAGACCCCAGCACACAAGCAAACACATTATAAAAAGTGACAACCATCTCTTTTAATTGCTCATGTGTCTCTCTGTGATTATTCTTTTGTTTTTCCTAACACATATTTTGTGTCCTAACCCACCAGACCTTTGAATACACTCATGGGAGGGTCTATGGATACACATTTCTTTTTTAATGTTCCATGATACTTGGTATAGGGCTTCTGAGCACCTGATAGATGAATGGACAAATAAATGAATTAGTGAATGAATCAAAGACTGGATCTCTCTTATCTAAGCATGGTGTAGAGAAAACAGGACTGGGTTCTAATCCTAGTTGCACTAACTACTCATCTTATGACCTTCAGCATGTGACATGTCTTTTCTGAGTCCCTATTTCTTCATACATACACATTTGAGCACACACACGTTTGTCAACAGATTGATTTAAGAATTAAATGAGATAATATATGTAAAACAGAACTCAAAACAAAATGCTATTATTAAGCATTATTATTATTAGTTACCCTTAAGGCCAGATCAAGATCTCTCCTCCTAGGCACCTGTCCTGACCACTCCAGCTCTCATTTAACCTCCTTCTCTGAAATCCTATAGCCCTTACAGCTTGTTCCACATCCTTTAACCTTTGAATATATCATTTCCTGTGCCGACTGCTATTTTTTCCTACACACCTTGTATGTCTGAGGAGATCTCTAACTCACAGAATATTAGAATTAGATGCCCCAAACAGACACTAGGATCCATTTTCTTCATTTTATGGATAACAAAGACTTTAGGAAAGTTAACAACTTACACAATGACCCATTTAATTAGTTGAAAAACAAGTTCATTAACACAGGCTCTGCTTAAGCCTTCAGGTTTAACAAATGATGTCACTGACTCCCCACTCTACAACTCTTCACCTAGGTGATTTTGGGCAAGTTAACCAATCTAAAGGAGATCAGTCCTGGGTGTTCTTTGGAAGGACTAATGCTAAAGCTGAAACTCCAATACTTTGGCCACCTCATGCAAAGAGTTGACTCATTCAAAAAGACTCTGATACTGGGAGGGATTGGGGGCAGGAGGAGAAGGGGACGACAGAGGATGAGATGGCTGGATGACATCGCCAACTCGATGGACATGAGTTTGGGTGGACTCCGGGAGTTGGTGATGGACAGGGAGGCCTGGTGTGCTGCAATTCACAGGGTCGCAAAGAGTCAGACATGACTGAGCGACTGAACTGAACTGAACCAATCTGCGCCTCAGTTTCCCCATTTATCAAGTAGGAAAAAGACTACATTCTTCATAGGGCTGATAAGATTAAATATTAATCTCTGTAAATTCCTTAAAATAGTACTTAACACATAAGAAGCACCCAACAATGTTAGATAATATTACTATTATTAAGCAGCAGGGGAATATCCATCCTTCCATAGTATTTCTAAGATAATAACCCAAATCTGAGCAATTCAACTTTTCCCAGCTTTCCAATCTCATCTTCCATCTTTCAAGGTGTTTTTACCTTTCCAGGGCTAGTAAAAAATAAGGTACTGGTTCAATTTCCAAATCCCTCAATTCAAACATACAGATACAGATATGTACCCCATCTTTTCTAAATATACAGTTTATAGTTTTCATTCTTCATTCTTCACTACACAAAAAGCAAAACACATGCATCAAGGTTTGTAAATAATATAAATATTTTGTTTTACTTCATGTGTCTGTTCCATGCAATGTGATGATAGTTATCTCTATATGGATTTTTATGTGTATATCAACCACAGTGTTTTAATTTTAAATTCCTAGAGACAAAAATGATGTCTGCTTAAGTCAATCAAACATAAATTCTGGGGCACTTGGACTAAATTAGATCAATAATTCAGAGAAGAATTTCAGAAAAATTTAGAGAATGAGGGAGGATTAATAAGGACTGGCCCACCAGAAACCTCAATGAAAAAGGGAATTTGGGCAGAGCTTTGAAGGACAAGTAAAAATTTTAATTCTGGACAGAAAATCAGTGTTCAGGTAGAGGGTATAGGATGAGCAAAATGGAAAGACTTGACAAAGATTAGTCTGATTAAAAAAGAAACATGATACTCAAGACCATTGAAAAATTCTATTGAATATGTAAGACCACTTTAAGAGTATGGTTCATATTCTATTCCTCTTGCGTAGCCACAGTATCTAGCACTAAGCTTGGGATATGATTTATAATCAAAAAACATGTATTGAATTAAGCAAAATTATAGTCTTCCACTGTACTAAAGTGAACAAAACTGATTATGAAACCAAAAGACAAAGGAGTCCAACAAGATATCTATACCTTCTACAGCACTAGCTGTGTTAGCCACCCAGTTGTGTCCAGCTCTTTGTGACCCCGTGGACTACAGCCTGCCAGCCTCCTCTGTCCATGGAATCTCCAGGCAAGATACTGGAGTGGGTTGCCATTTCCTTCTCTAGGGGATCTTCCCAACCCAGGTCTCCCTCATTGCAGACAGATTCTCTACTGTCTGAGCCACCAGGGAACCTCCACAGTACTAGCTACTAGTCCACCAATGTGTATTTACTTGTCTACATCACTATCTGTGGACAAGTGCAAAAAAAACAAAACACACGAAATTCTTTCATGCTCATGTATTCATACTCTCTGTCTATTTTTATCTCTTTCTGTCTCATATATACACACACACTATTCAGAGTTCCAATCCATTACTCACAGACTGAGACAGCTGAAAATTTGATTAAGGTACTAAGAAGCACAGACGTTAAGAGTCTTAACATCTAATCCACTTTGATGAAGGATTCTCAGAAGAGGCTCCTTCCTGCCTCTACAAACCCAGACCATGTGACTGGCAGGCTGAAGAGGCCCACGGAATTTTGAAAGAAATTTCTTTTCTTCCATGAGGTACCCATGCCACCAGGAGGCCTTGGGAGAAGAGAAGATAGGATGTAAATAAATATGGCAAGAGAAATAGTGGTATCTGGTATTGGCAACAGCAACACAACAGGAACACACAACAATTTGTGGATTACCTTTGTACCCAATTATCAGGTGATAAATTATGCAAAATGTGGTTGTGATTGAAACATCTATTTTCTGATTCACTGAAATTAAGTCAACTCTACAAGCAGTAGACGAGAGTTTTCATATCTCTTCTCTACCACTTCCAGCACTAGATAGATCCACAATTACTAAACTGTGACCAAATGGTATGATAACTATCTTTGTGAGATACCACATTAAATTCACAGGGGTATATATAGTGAGCTGCAACTAGCACTCCGGACCTGGGTACCAAATTTCAAAAATTACAGAAAACACATCCACTTTGTTTCCAAAAGGCAGAATAAAATACACATAAAACTTCAGGTAATTTCTGACACCCTTTAATACAATATTAAATTGTGTCAAATCCTTCTAAAGTTGCTGGCAGACAAATCATGAAATGCTAAATGCTGACCTTGGAGTGGAGGCTTTTCTTGGCCTAAAAAATCTTTAGAAATTATTTTTGGCTGATGCTCTGAAGTGATAAGAGGTCAGGAGTATATAATTTGACAACTGTACCTGGGCCTCATTCATCTTCTCAGCCTCAGCACCAAACGAGCCTGGAACTAGCTTCCTGTTCAATGAGTATATTCATGAGTGAATAAACATGAAATAGTAGCCTGTTTTTACTCTATAAAAGAAGAGTGATAAAAATTATCACGTAAATCCTAAAACCTTTACTTTATATACCCTATAAGAACCAAATTAATAATTTAGTTTTAAATTATCTGTGCTTCAAACATGCTTCATAACTCAAACCTCATCAAGTGCAGTTGTAACACACTTTAGCTAAAATATATGAATGTGTGCAATGATTTAGAAAAAAATGGGGAAGGGCAAGGGTCACTGCCCATGTTGAAAACATGTCCTTCCCTTCTCCAATAGAGTAAAAATATTTATAATAGCCTCTATTTTCCTATAGGGCCAATTCCATTTTACTATGTTTAAAATTCAACATTCCCATCATCTGATCTGGATTTACCCAACCAAACTTTACTCTTCCACATGTACTTTCTTCTTTTGTAATTACATATTTTGAAGCTAACAAAAATACATTACACTAGAACTTCTTTAAATCCAAACTAGACATTTGAGAAAAATGAATATTTTTAGAATATTCATTCTATTCATTTAGAATATTCATTCTAAGAAAATATTCTTAGAATATTTTCTAGTATGTGCCTTTCATAACTTAAATTATACACATTTCTGAATTAACAAAAGTATGCAAATAGGCTTCTATAAAAAGAAATGTTATGCTTCTAGCAATATGAACTAAGATAATTTCTAACATGTACCTTCTATTTAGGCAGGGTGGTAAATAGGGTAATATTGCCCAAACACATAATTCGGCTTTGCCTCATGCTCTTTCCTTTGAATATAATGTCTTCTCTCCTCATCTCTATATTTCACAAGGCCCAACCTAACTCCCATGTAAGTCCAGCCAGTACTCATCTCTATTTTCCCTGTCAAATGTTATCTCACTAACAAGCTATTAGATCATTGATAGCTGGACAATGTCTTTTGAAGGGGAAAGGTCAAGTATTTTGTAGGGTATCCTTCAATTTGACTAGTGTTTTCTCATATTTACAGAGAGTTATGGATTTGAGGAGAGAATATCACAAAGGTAAAGTGTCCTCTCATCACATGATATCAGGGAATACATGATATCAACATGACTCATCTGCTGATGTTAACCTTGATCACTTTGTTGAAATGATATCAGACAGCTTCTCCACTGTAAAGTTACTATTTTCCCCCTTACAGACTCTCTTCTTTAGAAACAAGTTGTTAAATCCAGCCCACACTCAAGCAGAGAACAGAAGCTCCACATCCTAAATGTATCAAAGAATTGGTGGCCATATGCTAAAACCACCACAATAATTAATTAATACTATGAGAGAAATGTTTGATGCTATGCAAATATCCCATTTTGCTTTAAACTACGCCTACTTATTTTAATACTGATTAGTGGATCTTGCCTACAGCAATAATTACAGTTGTGCTCTAATGTTGATATGGTACTGTATCTTTTATTTGTTTGATAATCTGCCATTTTGTCCAGCATCAAACTAAACACAGATCAGGTAATCAATAAAGACTTGTTAAACATAGTTGAATTTCAAGAAACATTTATGTAAAATAAAGTGAGACAGTGCAAAGTGTGTATGTTCAAGGCAAATATGTATTTTGGCAGTTGTGCTGTTCTTATGTCATATGTCCTGATGGATGGACTGAGAATAGAAAGACAAAGAATTAACTACCTCACCTCTACTAAAACTAGGAAAACTTCCTGGAGAAAGGAGAACAATAATATTAGTTGTATAGTGCCTTAGAGTTTACAAAGTGTACTCCACATTCATTATTTAGGATTTCAGAAGCTCTCAGGAAATGAAAATTGAAAACAACATTTAAATTTGTGAAAAGGTACTATTAAACTGTGAGTTGGAAAATTAGATGTAGAAACTACAAAAGGTCAACCAAGCAAAACTAAAGTAAAGGCAAAGAAGAAACAGATATGATAAAAAAAAAAAAAAAAAGTGTGACTCCAGTGCAAGGCTTTAAATCAGGTGGTAAAGTTGATTTAACACACAGTATTAAACCAAGGCACTTAGACTACCAAAGATAAAGAGAACACAGTTAAAATAATGAAGTATGTCATTAAATAAATATTAAGAATGGACTTCATGGGAAAATGCATTGAAGGTAAAAAATGAATAGAATTTTTATGTATGTGTTTACACATTTCTTCATTGGCAACCTCCATTTTTCCAGTGCCTTTAACATGCTTTTAACCTAGTAGGCATCTAGAAATATTTGCTGAAGTTCTACTCTGTGTTAGAATGCTAGACATTTTGGGATATGCAACAGTTATATATGGTCCCTTCCTATTAATAATTTACATTCTATTAAAAAGTAAAAGACAGAAGGGGCCAAAAGAAAGAAAGCTGCAACCGTCCAAAGAAAGAAAAGATAACTATGAAATGACCTGTTCAGGAAAGGCTTATGGAAATAAGGGGCACTTGCAAAATTGGGTAAAGTGGGTTGTAAGATTTTAACAAAGCCAAGAAAAAGGCATTTAAAGCACAGACAGAATGGCTGAACACAAGGGGTTGAGATAAAGGTGTTTTAAGGAAACAGTGAAAATCAAGCAAAGCTGCAATAAAAGGTATATGAAAACATAAGAGTACAAAAGATAAGCTGAGATTTTAAAAAGGTTTTGAATGGCAAGTTGAGGAGTTTGAACATTTCCTGTAAGCAATCCAAAAATAATCAAAAGATTTCCAGCAAAAGAGTGACATGATGAACATGATATTTTAAAAATATTAAACTGGCTTTTGATGTGCACAATAAATGGTATATACCTTGATTAAAGATATGATTATGGCAGTAAAGAGACAGGCATACAAATAAAGCACACTGAATATATAACAAAGAGGAGCAGACTGTAGCAAAATAAATTTAAGAACAAAAGATTAACCTATGATTTCTTTGTTAGGAGCAAGAATAGCGTAACATCACATAGAACCAAAAGGAAGTTAGGCACAGGGTAAGACCCCAAAGTATGAAGAATAATCCTATTTCCTATTTTCATTTCTTCCATCATGTTTGTATGAAATTCAAGTTGCCTAAGCTAAAGTGGAATAGGTAACTGTATTAAAGGACTAACTAGAGAAGTTCCCAAAGTGATATATAAACAGTGACTTTAGAAAGAGGAAATGCAGCTGCCTTAAAATGCTTTAAAAGTATTCAGAAAATACAAGCCACATGACTTGCTAATTGCTCAGTTAGTTCAGAGAAAAACAACAAAAACAAAAAGTCACTTCAAGGTAGCAATATGAATGCATTAACCAGAAAAGTGTACATTACCCAAGCTGGGTATCAGTTCCTTTAAATGTTAGTATATAACAAAACCAAGTATTAGTCTCTTCTCTCATTACCACACACAAAAAAATAATCACTCTTATGTTCTCCACCTCTACTTCTTAAAGAGAATTCTCCCTACATTTTCTTAACCCTCTCAAACAATTCCCTAATTCTATCTCCTTTCTTCTATGGTCTTTCTTCTTTGGTCTACTGTATTTTATTTACTTCTTAGTTCCACTTTAAAATATTAAATATATATATTATAAATTTTCTGAAGCTGCCTTTAATAAAAGTAGGAATATTTAGCCTTCATATTTAGCCTTTGCAGTTGACAAAATATTTTATACACATTACCTCTCAGAACCCTCACAGAAGCAATGCACAGCAGGTATTATCATCATCCATATATTATACAGAAGCAGCAAGCCCAGGGCCACATATTCATAAGTGATAGAGTCAGGCCTGAAATACAGGTTTTCTGAATCCAAATTCCATATTCTCCTCCCTATGTCACTCAGTTTCATCATGTGCCAGTAGCTATATCTAATTATTCAAAATGTATGTCATTATTCTATACTATGTTTAAGCCAATACATCTCTTTTTAAAAAAAATTAGGTACTTATGCCCAAATGACCCTATTACACAGCCATTTACTGAGAAAACCTAATTATTTTATGAGGCTCATTATGATGATAGTTATCACTAGATGAAAAGTGATGACTGAAGTATAATATTTACAAAATTGCTGAGCCTATACCAAAACCATTTTTGCCTTTAATTCTGCAACACAACATGTAACAAGACAATATGGGTGATTTAAGGATATGTGAGCATCAAAGGACAGAAACAGGGCATTCCTACTCTCTTTAGCTGTGCAAAGGCCTCAAATACTGATATAGTTCAGAGCATCTTATTACCAGGGAGACATAAATCAAAAGGAGTTCAGCTAGGAGCAATAAAACAGATTAGTGTCTGGAAGGACTGACTTTAAAGAAAGTTTTAAAAGAATTAAATCCAGGTAGTCTAGATAAAAAAACAGCTAAGAGGAAACCTGTTTTTTGAAGCTGACACTCACAACAAAGAAATTATTTTGAAGATAAATGTCTAAAACAGTGCAAAAAGGAATATTCACATATTTGGAGAATATAAAGGGAAAATTCAGGAGAAATTTACCAACAAAAACCTATGGGACAAAAGAACTTTCTCCCACAGGAGTGGTGAAAACTACATTCCTAGAGATATTTAATACCATGTTGGACAAGACAAGAAAAGTATTCCATATGGAATGATACTGTACTGGCCCCTGAAGTGGTGGGAAGAATGAAGATGACCTCTTAGATCTTTTCTATTTCTGATTTTTTCCTAATTCTATGAAGTTTTATGGAGCACGGCCTTCTACCAATTTCCTTTCTCCCCGTGATGCCCACTTTCTCCTTTCACAAATGGAAACAAACTGTAACCTTCATTTTAAGCAGATCTCCCATTCTCAGTGAATATGTAATATAACCCTAGGTACAAATTTTGGAGAAAAAGGCTAATTCCTAAACTTATAATGCCCCCCCACTATCCCCCACAGTGGTTCCTGGGACTCTTACAAGTTTTTTCACAAACTAAAGACGAAGTAGTTCAAATGGACTCAAAGAAGAGCAGTTTCATCAGGAAAACCATTAATATCCTCCCTTCTTGTACCTGAACACAAAGCTGACAGTGACCCTGGGAGCTAAAAAGCACTGGGTCAAATTACCATCAGAGCTGCTGCTCGGGATTATCTTTTAGCTTTCAGCCTTTTATGCTGAGTGACAGCAAAGTCTACCTGCAATCCACATTTTCATAGTAATGACATTTACCTTTGAAAAGATGTAGTCTTAAACACCTACACACTTGGCAAATGTTGTAAAAGAGTAAGTCTGATTCAGGATTCAAACTCAAGAAGCCTCAGCCTTGCCCTCTTTCTCATCTGACACTTAAAAAAAAAAAAAAAGTTTCTCAGCCAACCTTGAAATAGATCCCAACTCTCCAGAATTCCTGTTCAGTGAAAGCCCCAGAAAATACAACAGGCTTTTCCTCGTTTTGCTGATTTATAAGGACAAGATGTAACAAAATCCAGGGAGCTCTGAGAACATGTCCCTGAGCCCTTTAAAAATAAAACTGTAGCTCACATATGAAAAGGGACAGCAGGGCAGAGATAGTCCTCCAGGAATGGACACTAATGCTTCTTCTATGCAATCTAAGGTAGAATCTAATCTTCTACCTTAGTGGCTGAAGACCCAACAATTGCCATCTTGCCTATTTTACCCACAAAGAAAGTTCATTGATATTAAAACCAAACCCTCTAAACAATTTTTAAAAATATTATTTTCACTTTTCCCTAGTAAAAATGAGACTGTTCGTATATTTAAAAAAAAAAAAAAAATTGGCCTCTCATATTAGAATGGGATTCAGAGTTTTCAAAGCCCTTCCAGCACTCAACTCTGATCCTGGCAGGAAAAGCTGGCAGTTATAACCCCATTTTGAAATTTAGGGGGTGGGAAAGTGTGATTCTGAGATTAGGCAGTCTAAAGGAGAACTCACTGCAAAGATTTTCAAACCTTTCCAACAAGGGACCAATCTAAAAGGGATTGTTCCAGAAAATTTTAGTGGATTTCAAAAACGGCTGAAGACCGGTAGCCTCATCTCAGGAAAGCAAGGAATAAGAAAAACAAAAGGCAACTTTTCCTATAATTTCAAGAAGGAAATGTGACCCTGACCCTTTAACAGCCTACGAACCTGAAAGAATTTTCTCAAGAAATTCCTTGAACTTTCTCCCCACAGGACTAGTCAGCCAGAAGTTTTGGCTACTAGTTCTGGGCCTCTGTCTGAGACTCATCCGCCCAAGAAAAGCCAGGAGCCTGGACAAGGAGAACCTGAGGAGCCCCCTTTACCTAATCACTTCAGAACTCCCACACTCCTGTGTCCCCTCGCCTACAGCTACCAGTTTTTCAAGTGAGCTCCAACCTGGTCCTCCTCCAAATCTGCACGCCCCCTCACACGCACACACACACACACACACAGATTGCTCCCCTGCACTCCCCAAACTTTACCCACCCAACAAAAGTGGGAACCAAGTTTCTCACCATCCTCATAGTTTTTGAGATAGTAATCCGGGCCGGGACCCCCACGGCTTTTTGCCGGGTTCCTCAGGTTCTGGAACTGCAGGAAGTCGGTCCTTTTGCCCCCGAAGCGCAGAAAGGCGGGCGAAAGTCCCCGGGCCAGGGTCACCAGACGCTTGGAGCTGCAGGGGTAGAGAAGGAGAAAGGAAAGGATACGGGGGACAAGCGAGAGGCCGCAGGGCACCAGCAAATCCCTCTTTCTACTCTCTGTGGAGTTTCGCCTGGCACCCTAGCCCGCCTAGCTTTGGGCCGAGGGACCCGGCACTTCGCCTCCTGCGCCCAGCTGGTCGCGGCCCTCTCCTTCAGGCACCCCGACGGTGCTCACGTAAGGCAGTATTTACAAAGAGTTAGACTGTTTGTTAACAGTGTGTGCATAGGTGGGGGTACGCTTCTGCTGAGAATACTGGACTAAGGCGCAGTTGCTGGGCTTCTGCCCCTGCCGGGAAAGCGCTCCGAAAGGAGTCGCGCAGCGCAGGGACCTCGGGCTCCGACGTTTGCCAAACTTCTCGGCTGAAAGAGGGAATCTGCCTCCTCTGCCCCAGGGGCAACCGCAACCTCTATGCAGAAGGTGAAACCCGCCTTCTTTCTCTCAGACCAGGCATCTGACATCAAGTTTGATTCTTTTTTCTTTTTCTCAACGCCAGTTGATTTTCCTTTTCCACTACCTTATAACAACTGCATGCATCTCCCAAATCCTTGTCTTTCTGAGAACACTCCCTACACCCTTGCACAGTAAAAGCAAGGTCTCTTCGGTCCCTGAAATAACTCAGCCAGATCTCAGGTAAGGTAACGACCTTCTCTCCACACCGCCCCCGCCCCCCCCAGTTGGGCTCCATCTTTTTCCATTCCCACTTGGGATCATTTGGAAGCTCTGAGGAAAGTGAAGTTTGCCGAAATGTGGAACGTGCGCGTCGCAGCAGACTCTGAAGAGCATCAGAACAATGGCATTTACAGCTATTTAGGTTCAGGATTTCCATAAATAGGTTTTTTAAAAGCCAAAAGCTAATTAGGGAAGGCGCAGAGAAGAGCAATGCGGATACGCTTAATGCTAAGGGCATCTGCCATTGAGTTTCGGATTTCTAAGTTATTTTTAACGCTTTTCTGGTTCAGGTTCTGAAAATGCAAATCCAAATGGTACTAAAGAGCATCTTGAAGACGGTGGATAGGAAAGGGGGGGTGGGGGAACAACGGAGACTCCGGTTTCAGAGTTTCGGACAAAAGCTGTGGCCGCCCAGAGAAGTCCCAGTAGGGAGAAGGATACCCTGGCCGTGGACTCCAGGACTGCGTTACCAAGCGGGCGCAATCGGGCGTCGTGTGGGCCCACGGCTGGCAGAGGAGACCGTCGCGCGAGTCCGGCCCCGCGGAACCGGCGTTTCCAACAACCATCCAGCCGGAAGCCTGCACAGCCAATGCAAATACGCCCCGCCACGGCTTCTTTCCCGAAAAGCCGCCTTCCACAGTCTTTTCTGAGGCAAGCATTTAGCGAGAACAGTAAAGGTTTTGTTGTTGTTTTTAAGATAAGAAGCAAAAGAACTCCAAAGGAGTCCGCGCAGCTGGAGAACCGCGATGCAAGTAGGGAGTGTAGTCGCCCCCCCGTCGCCGGCCCCCCACCCCACCCAACTCTCCGGGCGAGCTCAAAGACGCGCGCTGCTGCATGAAGAGCTGCCGAAGAGGAATCCGGGCCGCGCAGAGTTGTTCCCGCCCTCCCAGCAGAGGCGCGGGCAGGAACCGAAACGGCCTCGGCAGCCGCAACAGCAAGCACTCAGCTTTCCCGCAACGCTCGCTCCACGTGGAAGAAACGCCCCAAACTGCGCTTCCCGCTACCTGCAGCGTCCTCCCGCCCGGCCGAGGGCAGGAGAGACCCGGAGAACTGAGGGGCGGGCGCACACTAGAAGCAAACTCGAATTTCGCGGAGAGTGAAAGATACTCACGAAAGACGCACGGCGGACGCGGCCTCAGGGCAGAGAAGTGAGACTGAGAGCGCTCGGAGCTCTTCGAGGGAGCCCACAGCTGAGCTCCAATTTGGAGGGGATTTTTTAAAACTCAACATTTGTATTCGACATTGTAGACAATTTATTTTTACAATGCAACTCTCTCCCTGTTGTGAAGGGATCGTGGTTGCCTAACTGCTGAACAGTAATAACCGGGGAGAGGGTGCGCCCCAATTAAGAGTCCAAGCCCTAAAGTAATGTAGAATCCACGATTATAAATCTCCTGGCTTCCTAATCCACCGGTGCGAGACTCAGACCTCCGAAACATCCCTAGAGTATTTCTAGGACCCTTTCCGCTCTCCTTTTTTACGCTATGACCGCAGCGAGGGTTCTTTCTTTCTTTCAAGAAAAACTAAGCTATGCAGTTACCGCAGATTTAAGGAGGAGGGACTGGGGGACCATTCGGTCTATTAAAAGTATCTTTCAAAGTCCTTAAATTTGGAGAGGATAGCAGAGGATATAAAATTAAAACATCCGAACCAATTTGCCTACCGCTCAAGCCTCTGCCTAGATTGATTTTCTGTCTGGAAGTGGGAGAGAACTGACGAAACGATCTTTCCGTGGAAAATTCCACTTTCGTGCGAATCCCGCTTAAACATTCACAGACACACGCAGACACGCACTCTCTCACACACACCCATTCCTCTCGGGTCTTTGTTGCTCGAGACCTTTTCTTCGCTTTTGTAACTGCCCTGAATCTCTTGTTTCTCTTCAGAAGGAGTCCGGGAGGCTAATTGTGGATATATGTAAGCACAACATTTTTTCAGTCATAACTGATAAGTTTCTGAAATGCCTTCTGCATTGCAAACATGTGCATCTTAATAGAAAACATTGCTTTTCTCAATCACCAGTTACAGCCTAACAGCAAATATTCCTGGAGGAAGAAAACCTTTCTTCTCTTTGAGAGATCCGCCTGGTGTATTTTCTTCTTCTTCTTCTTCTTCTTCCCCCTTTGGAATGGGGGGATAGGAAGGGGTGGGGGTTGCTACTTTAAAAAAAAAAAAAATGATCCATCGAAGCCCCTGCCTTACCTTAAGAAATCGAGCCAGCCATCATGAATGATGGACGGATCCAGCTGCAGAGAGAGGAAGTTCTCATTGACTGTCCTGACTGGGTTCTTGGTGCTCACATCAAGTAGAATCAGGGTCTTTTCCTTCATACCTGGAGCTCTGTCTACAGGCAAGGGTCTCCTGTCTCCAGCTTGGGAGGAAAGGGAGCGATGGAGCAACAGAGCCAAGAAGAGAGCCACCGGGGCTAGGCACGCGGGGGGGCGGGAGTTGCTGGAGGGCATGGCTTCAGGGAAGGCACAGAGCACCCTCATTAAATCCCTCTGATTTAAACCTCTCTTCCTACAGGGTCTCGCTGGTGACTAATTGTCCTTATCTAAAGTGTGTGTCTGTCTGCCTCCCCCCCCCCTTTTTTTTTTCCCTTCCTTTCCCCCCCTCTCTTGAGCTCTCTCTCCCTTTTTTCTTTTTTCTTTTTTTTTTTTTCCCTTCAGTGTTTTGGTGCTGGTGGAGCGAACTCACGCCCCTAGCCAGCCTTCTCAGAGACTCGTGCCAAGAGTACTCGTTCACCAGCACCGCCCCTTTAAGAGATTTCGACTGCAGACATTTTTTAACTTTTTAAAGGTAAGGGGGTGGAGGGGGGGAGGCGGGAAGTAAGAGGAAGGGGTGGTGTTGTACCCTCCTGATTTAACCCTCTAGGCTCGGGAAGCGGAGGGAGGGATCGAAACTATACCGTTGTAACATTTGGGGTACGGGCGGGACGTCTTGTTTTTACTTCCCTCCCAGTAAGGCTCTGGGGAGGGCGATTCTAGCTGCGACCCCGACGCGAAAGCCCCTGCGCCATGGAGTCGAGGCTGCACCAGTCGCTCGCCTGTTTGCCCTGACAGCGTCTGGCATTTCGACTCCTCCAGGCCCTTCTCTTTGGGGTAAAGCAGCGAGAGCAAGGCTGCTTAAGTTGCAGAGGGGTCCTGCAGTGGCGACTGTGATTCCTGCCAAAGCACAGAGAGCAAAGGGAGATTCCATGGATCCAAGTATGGACCTCTGCGAGGCGCTGGGCAGACACACAGAAGCCGCCTCTGACCTCCATAGGGCAAAGACTGGCCAGAAGGAACACACAGAGTGACCAGATCAAAAGGTTTATCTGCCCGTGTGGGTAAAAGGCTGTCCATGGTTCCCATCTGCCTGCAGCTGAGGCCAAAATGTCTTGGGGGATTCACTATATACTGACTTAGGCCAAGTCAAAGCAACCCTGTCTATGCTTGCCTAGTCTGGGAGGCGTTGCGCCCATCTGAGCCACTGGTTAACTACTCCACTGCAGCAGCAGAGCCACCCCCTCAGCCCCACCTCTATATCAACCTTGGGCTCATCCCTCCCACCGGGAATTACACCTTTCTGGTGCCAGAACAGAACAGTAACACAATTAGGTTTCCAAACTTAGTCGGGAGCCAAAGCCAGAATCTTCCCACACTTAGTTCCTGGATGCTCCAGAACAGCCAAGAGCTGCAGGGTGCACCACCCGCCCTGGTTCATGGATCCCCAACCCACAGCACCTCCCAGGGTGCTAGGATTGAGCCCTAGGTCCCCAGTTAAAGTCAGAGAGAGAGGCCAGACCTGGTTTGCTGCAGTCATACTGTCAGGTTCCACCTTTCGGCTTCTTTCTGGAATAAAATGGGGCTTCTACTTGGCAGATGAAGAGAACTACTTTATGTGGTGTGGGGAATGCATGAGCCTCCCAGGGCCTACTGGTATCAAACATGCAAAACTCTTAAAATGCAGAGCCAAGGTTTTCCCCAAGGGTTCGTGAGCCAAGGGCAGCATCACAGCCACCAAAAAACAGCAAAATGGCAACCTACCTCTTCCTCCTTCCCCTCAACTGAAGTTCCTTGAAGCACTTCTACCAAACTAATCAACCAGGAGATAGAGCTTAGGTGGGTTAGACTGGGAAGTGCCATGAAGACCTTTTAGGAAGTCTGCATAAAGTGAGACCAAAGTTGGGGGGGGGGGGTGGGAACCAAGGCATATTATTTAAAGATGATATTTAAAACCAAGATGTTAATATACTGAAGGATTAGAGGTGATCTCTGGCCCTAAGACCTGCTTCCCACAGTTCCTAAAAATGTCTAACACGTCTAGATCCTTGAAAATATGTGTGTGCTTCTATGTAAGGGTGTGTAGTATAGTGTGCGTTTCAATAGAAATTATTGTAATTTTTAAATGTGCACTGAGCAACTCCTAGAGATGGGAACAGCCTGATGAACAAAGGTTTTTACTTATCTTTGTATCGCCAGAACCAGGCACTTAGTAGGTATTCAATAAATGCCTGTGAGCTAAATTAATGGTAAATCAAATCATGCTCAGCACCTTAAAATCATAGACTGCTCTCAAGAAGAATGTGAAAATAAATGCATAGTTTTATTTGTGACAGTAAACTTTTAGGTTTCTTTTCAGTAATTTGTTTTCTCAGTTATTAGCATTTTTCTGGTCATCTCCTTTAGGAAATACTTATCTTCCAAATTCAGAAGCCATTAGTTCATTGCTTATACTCAAAATTAAAACTAATTATATATTTTTAACAAGGAGTCAGATTTTCCAAGGGCTTAAACACCTTCTGGATTACAAGTGAATGTACTTTCAGAAGCCACATTAATCGGGACCAGAGGAAGACCACCTGAATGAAATAAAGAAATCACTCACCCACTGCTGCTGCTAAGACGCTTCAGTCGTGTCCGACTCTGTGCGACCCCATAGACGGCAGCCCACCAGGCTCCTCTGTCCCTGGGATTCTCCAGGCAAGAACACTGGAGTGGGTTGCCATTTCCTTCTCCAATGCAGGAAAGTGAAAAGTGAAAGTGAAGTCGCTCAGTGGTGTCCGACTCTTAGCGACCCCATGGACTGCAGCCCACCAGGCTTCTCCATCCATGGGATTTTCCAGGCAAGAGTACTGGAGTGGAGTGCCATTGCCTTCTCCGACTCACCCACTAGATGTCTATAATTAATATACCTTTCAAAAATAGCTATTCTTGTGACTAAGAATGAACTTGGTTATAATGAGAATCTGCTTAATTATAAATTTTATCCATATTTTTTGTTAGTAACCCAACCATTCAGTAATTTCTCGGTGGCCTAGTTAATTACTTTAACCCGTATTCAGTGTCTTCACCAGAACCTCTATGTAGTATAAAAATCAAACCCAACAAAACAGTGTTTTTTTTCTTACTTCCTGAGGAAAACCATCTCTCTAGCCTGGCCACTGAAACTCTAGCCATGTCCAGCCTGAGGACATCTAGGCAAATAAAGTGATTCAATAACATTTAAGGAGTCCCAGATAGTCCTGATTAACTCTGAGATGACTTGCTTAGTCCTTTGGTCTAGTTTGGATATAACTCTCCACAGGGCTACTCTTTCCAAATAGGACCTCCCTCCCCATATCACAGTTTTTATCTTACCTCTCATCTAACCCTAATTATATTCTGTAAGTAGCTCATTGTTAATGCGTATATTGATGTTTCTATCCTATCTTCTGTGTGCCAGGTGATAACAATCTATCTCTCTTCTGCCTTAGATTGTAATTTCCAAGGGGATAAGAATTGGGACTGTATAAAATATGAATTACTGGGAACTAGATGCATTGAAATCTCTCCTTGGAAATGCTCTGCCTGGTGTTACTGAATGGTCCTTGGTCCTTATAGATAAATTATTTTGCTTTCTGGGAGTCTAAGTTTCCATATTTGTAAGAAATCTTGAAGATTAACTGGTCCAGTGATTTCTAAACAATAGGATTTCAAAATAAGTATTAGTGTGGAAGAACCAACATATTTGCCAAATTTTTATTTTGTCTAGTAAGAACCTTAAATGTATCAACTACTTATTACTATTTTTTCCCAAAAGAAAAGGACATTAACTGCCAAAAAAGAGCTGAAATGATATGTCAAAATAAACAGCAAGTGTGTAAACTGAATAAATTTAGCTTCATGAAAAATCACTATAATATTTTATCATTTCATCTCAGAGCAATGGAAATATGCCAGTGACCAATATGGGTACTATGACTGGTGACTGGAACTAACGATATATCTTGTGTTTATGGCCAAATTCTACTTTGTAACATACAGTCAGGATACTTTTTAATGATGGTCGTTGTGACTATAATAATTTCTTTCCAGTCTCCTATGCTTTTTCCTCATTTTTAGCTTGTCACAAACTTATTGACTCCCTTTCCTTCTATTAAACACCGAAAATCATTGTCATTTCAATGCCTGCTTTCCCCTTCTGAGAGAACTATTCCTCCCTTCTGAGAGAACTATTCCTTAAAGTCTAATAGCTAGGAAAAAAAAGAAAAAAAAATTCATTCCACCATAATGGGACAGGAAGCATGAAGCTACAGCAGCCAGTCCACTGTGTCATTGCTGCCTGGGTATTTGTCCATGATGACTACTATTTATTGATATCTTATGGTCCAGGCATGGTGCTCAGGAAAATCTCACTGATCTTGAATAACTCTGAGAGGTAGATACAATTCATTATTACACCTAGTTTACATATAAGAAAATGGAGACTCAGACTTGTTAAGCAACAAATGCACAGCTAATAAGTGTTCCCATCACTTCATGGCAAATAGATGGGGAAACAATGAAAACAGTGACAGACTTTATTTTCTTGGGCTCCAAAATCACTGCAGGTGGTGACTGCAGCCATGAAATTAAAAGACACTTGCTCCTTGGAAGAAAAGCTATGACAAACCTAGACAGCATATTAAAAAGCAGAGACATTACTTTGTTGACAAAGGTCCATCTAGTCGAAGCTATGGTTTTTCCAGTAGTCATGTATGGATGTGAGAGTTGGACCACAAAGAAAGCTGAGTGCCGAAGAACTGACACTTTTGAACTGTTATGTTGGGAAAGATTCTTGAGAGTCCCTTGGACTGCAAGGAGATCAAACCAGTCAATCCTAAAGCAAAGTAGTCCTGAATATTCATTGGAAAGACTGATGCTGAAGCTAAAGCTCCAATACTTTGGCCACCTGCTGCAAAGAACTAACTCATTAGAAAAGACCCTGATGCTGGGAAAGATTGAAGGCAGGAGGAGAAGGGGACGACAGAGGATGAGATGGTTGGAGGGCATCACCGACTCAATGGACATGAGTTTGAGCAAAGTTCTGGAGTTGGTGATGGACAGGGAAGCCTAGTGTGCTGCTGAGCGACTGAACTGAACACAGTTAATAAGTGTCAGCAAGGATTGAAACCCAGGGCACACTGACTCCAAAGCATATGTCTGTGTTAACCACCACTCTCTAAGGCTAAAGTACTGTATTCCCTCAAACAACTGGTCAACTTATCCCAACTTTTCATGGGAAAACCCCTGGAACAGGAGTTGGAAGACCTGAGTTTAAGTCCTATATTTACAGATTCTACATATTCTAGCTTTGTTACCTTGGGTACTTTTAAAAAACTGTTCTAAGTCATAGCTATACAGGCATGCCAGGCTCCTCTGGCCATGGAATTCTCCAGGCAAGAATAGTGGAATGGGTAGCCATTCCCTTCTCCAGGGGATCTTCCTGACCCAGAGATTGAACCCAGGTCTCCTGCATTGCAGGTGGATTCTTTACCATCTGAGCCACCAGGAAAGCCCAAACATAAATGCTTTTGCATTTGAAGGCAAAAGGAAAAGGGGGTAGCAGAGGATGAGATGGTTAGATAGTGTCACCAGCTCAATGGATATGAATTTGAGCAAACTCTGGGAGACAGGGAAGGACAGGGAAGCCTGGCATGCTGCAGTCCATGGAGTTGCAAAGAGTCAAATACAACTTAGTGACTAAACAACAACAAATCACAGCTGCTGACTCTAAAATTAATATCTTTAAATAAGAAATTAATAAAATGATGTATGGAGAAAGTGCTTTATAAATCCTAAAATATTATACAGTTGTACTACTTGTTTCTTGTTATTTCTTATTCCTTCTCCCACACTTGCCACAAATATATTCCCTTAATTGACAACTGGAGCAAGAATTAAGCTATATATAAATAACTTATTGATAAACGTGGGGGGAAAGTCAACTCTGTCAATAAATGGAGTAATAAAATGAGTATGTTCCACATATTTTAACCCTGCCGGCTCTTCTGCCTATGATTAGCATCTGATAAACGAAGAAAAGTTAAATAGGTTTTACGTGCCTTCTTCAGTTCTCCACTGGGAGAGGGGAAGACAGGAGTGGAAAATGGACAGTTTTGGGGAATAAGAAAGACTGTGCTCTCTGTCCTGCTTAGAGGAGCAAGGGATAGCAACACTTTCTCCATATGGAAAGTTGAAGGGGAAAAGAATTTGTAACTGATTGTTCCACCTCATTATATAAGAAACTCTAACTTGATTATTTTTTTTCCATTGTTACCATCAACCAGTAAACTTATGTGGGGAAGATCATAACCATAATAGATGTAGTTAACTCATTAATGAGTTCAATTTGAAATCCTTTAACATTTTTGGAGGTACGGATGACAGAGATTTGAAGAACTGCTATAGGTTAAAAAAAAAAGTAACAGAAAAATATCTCAAAATTATTAATGTCCTAAGTCACACTCACTGAAGAGATGTCCTGTCTGCCTTTATACATTCAGGTAAGTCCTGAAAAGCAACGTGTGACACTGGAAACTGTATGGGCTCTACAGCTCAAATGACTTTGACTAAAACCCAGTTCACAGTTTCCTGCCTGCTCATGTGAACCTTTGGTGAATAAGTCATTTACTCCTGCTGAGCCCCAATTTCCCCATCTATAAAATATGCATAAATATACTTCCCTCCATGTGCACTGTGAGAATTAAATGAGGTATTAGTTCCTGGCACACAGTTACTATTCAGCTATCAACGTCACTGATGGGATTTCATATTGGAAATAAATGTAATTTGCATGGATAAAATAAGAAATTTATACACCTTCACCTGAAATCTAAGGTTTCAAAATAGTATAATAAGAGCTTCCCTAGTGGCTCAGACCATAAAGAATCTGCCTGCAATGCAGGAGACCAGGATTTGATCCTTGGTTCAGGAAGATCCCCTGGAGAAGGGAATGGCAACCCACTCCAGTATTCTTACCTGGAGAATCCCATGGACAGAGGAGTCTGGTGGGCTACAGTCCATGGAGTAGCAAAGAGTCGGACACGACCTGAAATCTAAGGTTTGAAAATAGTATAATAACTTATTTATATACTGTCCCATTTTATGCTCATAGCTTAGATTGGACAAGCTGTCTCCTCATAATTCAGGTAAGGAAATCAAGAGGCAAAAAATTCAAAATGCCACTTCTTGAAGGACCTGAGACTAAAACCAGCTCTGCTGAATGAAAACTAGACTACACTTTCAGTGTGTTTGTTATTGAAAATACCTGAGAACTTTTACATATAAAGTCCCAGGACAAAAATTCAAATTGCCTTTCATATGTTTTATAACTTCATTATGTTGTTTATACATACCTTAAAATAACTATAAGTTGTTTATATTATATAGTTTCCACTATACCACTTTCTGAGTGAGATAATTCTAAGAAATAACACTAAAGATAATTTCTAAGAAAGTAAAATATGTATATCATATTTATTTCAATTACCTCCTATTTCAGCCTCAACAATGAGAAGTTGAGCCTGTAATAAAACAGCTGCCTGGAACACAATTGTGTCACATAAACGAATAGCTTTTGCTCCCTAGGCTAATGGCACACTTTGACCTTTTTAAATACCCTAATGTGCTTAGTTCATAATAATGGGAGTTATATAAATATTGACAACAGAAAGACTACCACAGGTTCAGTTCACTCCTCAATAATAAAAATCAGCTGACACACTCTATCCATACATACTTACTCAACTGAGTATTTTGCCTCTGCTTAAACTAACATCTAGATCCCTAATTCTTTGGAGTAGTTTTGTCCCCACATAAGTAGATCCAAGTTCTTCCTCATTCAATGCCAGTTGTGCTAAACCATACCTGCCTTAACACTCAGCAAATTTCCCAATTCTTCTACTCCTTTTGGTCACCTAGAGATATTAACATGACGTGACTTTTAGAAAGTATGTTTCATTTCCATCAGATACTTTAACTTTCTTTTTTGATCTTCTGAAGCCTAGCCATAATAATACTGTGTTTAAAAAATTAAAAATATTTTTCCGGGACTTCCCTGGTGGTCCAGTAGCTAAGATTCCACGCTCCCAATGCAGGGGTTCCATATTCCATCCCTCATCAGGGAACTAGATCCCACATGCTGCAACTAAGAGTTTACATGCCACAACTTAAAAAAAAAAAAAAAGATCCCACATGCCACAACAAAGACCCTGCATGCCAAATCAATAAACAAATGAAAATAAATATTTAAAAAATGTCTTTCCCTTTCAGGAATATGTAAAATCAATTTGAGAGTTTAGGGCAGTGATTCTTAGCCTCAGCCACATATTAAAATCACCTGAGGAGAACTTCCCTAGTGGTACAGTGGACACGAATCTGCCTGCCAATCAGGGGACACAGGTTTGATCCCTAGTCTGGAAAGATTTCACATGCCACAGAGCAACTGAGCCTGTGTGCCACAACTACTGAGGCTGAGAGCCGCAACTACTGAGCCCACCCGCCTAGAGCCCCTGAGCTCCACAACAAGAGAATCCCGCCCACCACAACTAGAGAAAGCCCACACAAAGCAACAAAGACTCAGTACAACAAAAAATAAAATAAATTAATTTTTTAAAAATCACCTGAGGTATACATGTGTATACATGTGTTCCCCATCCTGAACCCTCCTCCTTCCTCCATTCATTTTGATATATGGCAAAACCAATACAATATTGTAAAGTTAAATAAAATAAAATTAAAAAAAAAATAAAATAAAAATCACCTGAGGAGCTTTTTAAAAATAATCATGCCTGGGCCCACCCCCAGATATGCTGGTAACTGATTTGGAATGGGGCCTCAGTATATCCTGGATCCCTTGCTATACAACTTTATTTGGTTTCTAGTTTCAGGAAGAAAATTTAGATGACAAAGGATATATTATTTGAATTTATTTGATTTCTAGATTTCAGATAATGAGGAGTTCAAATACTAAGGGATAATTCAAAAAAATTTTTTTAATCTATTCTGTTCCTACATTTAGACAATGAAAGTTCAAATAGTGAGGTATCATCCTCAAAGGGGGAAAATTATGCAAGTACATATCATATATCCTAGTAGCTTAGTGGATTCTCAACTGATTATTCCTTCATTCAAGAAATGTTTTCACTTTACACCATCTTATTGGCAAAATGTGAACACTGGATAACTAACTCTGGATGTGGGGAGATAGGAAACTTCTTGCACACTGATGGGAGTGTAAATTGGTTGACCCATTCTGGAGAGTGATCTAGCAATATTTAGTGAAATTACATATGTGTATTCCCTACAACCTAGCAACCCCACTCTGGGAATAAATTCCCAAACAACTCACAAAAGGCTCATCAAAGGACCTGAATGAGGATAGGCAGTAAAGAATTGATTTTAATACTAAGGAATTAGGCACCTAGATGTTCAGCACAGGGAAATGAACAGGTAAAATAAGGAAGGCAGCAGTTAGATGCAACAAACTAAATGTACATACAACATGGATAGGCTTTAAGTAGAATGATACATGAGAAACAAACAAAAAAACAAAAGCATAGCTATAGCATTATAACCATTAGCACAAATAAAATATACACACATGAAACAATATATTTTATAAGGATAAAAAATATCAAAGGACATATATCAAACACATTAGAGGTGATGCCTATAAGGTAATCACTGAAAGAAGAAAATTAAACAAAAGGCTTTAAAGGGACCAATGCTCATAAACACTTTCTTGCATTCAAGGCAATACTTAATCCATTTTCTGGAAAGTGAAAGGCAGAAATATTTATTGGGTGTGCTGATTACAGGCTAGATAATGTTGTCTGCCTCTCCACCTTGGGAGGCAAAGAATATCTATCCCCTTGGAAACCTCACAGGCCAGTTGGGAAAATAAACAAGTTAACTAAAATCCATTTGGTAAGCGCTGTAAATAGACTTTGGTGAAAGTGCTGTGGAGTACTGTAAAGATTATGACTTAATATTATTGTGTGTTTATATAGGGGCCTAGTGGGCTTCCCCAGTGGCTCAGTGGTAAAGAACCTGCCTGCCAACACAGGAGATGCAGGTTCAATCCCTGAGTGGGGAAGATCCCCTGGAGAAGGAAATGACAAACCACTCCAGTATTCTTGCCTGGAAAATTCCATGGACAGAGCAGCCTGGGAGGCTACAGTCCATGGGGTTCCAAAAGAGTCAGACGCTACTTAGGGACTAAACAACAACAAGGGGTCTATTATTTAATGTACATGTAATTTTCCATCAAAATGATGATTGAAATATATCATACCTTAATGAGTTGGATGCTTGGGCTTTTTTTGTTTTCTTCTTTCTTATTTATCTGTTCCTAGTTTTGTGTGAAAGTGGAAGTCACTCAGTCGTGTCCAACTCTTTGTGACCCCCATGAACTAGTCCAAGGAATTCTCTAGGCCAGAGCACTGGAGTATTGATAGCCTTTCCCTTCTCTAGGGGATCTTCCCAACCCAGGGATCAAACCCAGGTCTCCTGCATTGCAGGCAGACTTCTTACTAGCTCAGCCACAAGGGAAGCCAGTTTTGTGTAGTTTCTACTTTGGGAACAGCTAAGGCTTGCTTGCTGTAGAAATGTTGGAGTGCCATCTGCTGGTGAAAAATGTTTTATATTCCCCTATCTATCTTAATCCATTTTAAAAAACAAAAATGTCACATACATTATAGGATATTTGGGCTTGAAGGAATCTTGGAAATCATCTAAGGTTTAGAGATGAGGAAATATCTCCTTACAATACTGAATCTCACTTAAGGAAAATGTGTGTGTGTGTGAATTTTCACATACCCCTTTCATCACTTCTGTGAGCCTTACAACACTTTGTAAAGACTCACAAAGCTAAACTACCTTAATTTTCCTAGAGAGATAAACATATAAACTACTTTACAGGGGTCCATAAGACCTGTTTAAACATTTATGTAAGTCCCATTTCCCAGGAAAACAATCTTAGGAAGGCAGCTTACTAGAGTGCCAAACAAATGGGCTTCAAGGTCAGACTTACATTCATCTCAGCTTTACTATTTAAATAATAAGAAGCCTTAAGAAAAATGTTTAACTTTCCTAAATCTCAATTTCTTTATATGTGAAATAAGAACAGTAACCCAATTTATAGAGATATTGTAGTAATTTGTAGGGCACATATAAAAATGAAATGCTTAATAATATCAGAAAAATATTTAACAGCTAAACTAAACCTCTAATACTAATTTAAATATGCTTCTTAATCTATCCTTAATGAAGCTAAAAACTGTAAATGGATCTTCCCCTCATTTATATTTTATATTTATATTTAATATAAATAATCTGCCTCTAAGATATTACATACAATAAATTCCCATAAAAATGTAAATGTAAAGCAAAATGTGTTTTAATAGCTCACTGAATATCTGAACAGATCATACTTCTGCTTTAAGGCCTTGCTATTCATAATGTGGTCCACAGATCTAGCTGTATTACCATAAACTGGGAGCAGTTAGAAATGTAGAATCTCAGGCTCCACTCTGACCTACCAAATTAGAATCTGCATTTTCACAGGTTCCCCAAGTGATTAAAATTCATATTTCAAATCTGATAAGCATTACTTCACAGAACAGCAAATAGATCCTGAGCACCATTTTTTAGGAGAGGTTGCCAAAGCTAGCTCCACCCTGTTCCTCTAGGCTAAATGTATCTATGTTTTAATGTTTAAATACTGAAACTTCTTTAGTTCTTTAAAATTTTAGTGAAACTAATCTCACACGCTAGTAATGCTCAAAATTCTCCAAGCCAGGCTTCAGCAATACGTGAACCATGAACTTCCAGATGTTCAAGCTGGTTTTAGAAAAGGCAGAGGAACCAGAGATCAAATTGCCAACATCTGCTGGATCATCGAAAAAGCAAGAGAGTTCCAGAAAAACATCTATTTCTGTTTTATTGACTATGCCAAAGCCTTTGACTGTGTGGATCACAATAAACTGCGGAAAATTCTGAAAGAGATGGGGATACCAGACCACCTGACCTGCCTCTTGAGAAACCTGTATGCAGGTCAGGAAGCAACAGTTAGAACTGGACATGGAACAACAGACTGGTTCCAAATAGGGAAAGGAGTATGTCAAGGCTGTATATTTTCACCCTGCTTATTTAACTGTGAGATAGCCAGAGAGAAAAAATAGAGAGAGAGAGAACTTCCCCACAAAAAGCTCTAGCCTAAAGCAATGCCAGGCCGCTCACAGAACAAATGACTGAGCAAATACCAGAGGAGAGCTAGCCAGCTGCGGACTGGCCCATCTCCCACCAGAGGCAGAGAGGCAGGTGGGCAACAGCCAGAGCCGGTGAGGGGCAATCTTGGCCCAAGAGACAGCATCCTCCACCAAACTGTGAGCAGGCCCCCAGTTGCTAAACAAGTCTTCCTGGGATCCTGGACAGTTGACATCTGCCAGGAGGGTTGCAGCCAGAGACCAGCTCCCCAGAGGAGACACATGGCACACCTGAAACAACGTTCCCACTGCGCACCCAGGAAACTGAGCGGCTGGGACGGGGGAGGTGATAAGACACACCGCCCCACCTGGGGAGAGTGTGTTCACCAAGCACCTGGTTGCCTGAGCTGCTCAGACCTGGGAAGGGCACAAAACACAGGCCCAACTGACTCTGTGCCATTGTGGAGTACCCGACAACCTGAACCTGAGCGGCATAGATCTGGGAAGTGCACACAACCCAGGGCCCACTTTAGACAGTTCCCCTGCAGAGCAACCTGGAGCCTGAGCAGTGTAGACCAGGAAAGCACACACACTGTTAGCGGGGACAACCCAGTATGGCCCAGACACTGCAAGCACTCCCCACACACGCCAGTGATATTTGTTTGCAGTGTTCCTCCCTCCCCACAGCACAACTGAACAAGTGAGCCTAAATAAGTGACCACCTCCGCCCCCTTGTGTCAGGGCAGAGATTAGACACTGAAGAGACATGCAAACAGAAGAAGCCAAAATAGAGGGAACCACTTTGGAAGTGACAGGTGCAACAGATTAAAACCCTGTAGTTAGCACCAACTACATTGGAAGGGGCCTATAGACCTCACAAAGAAGTATAAGCTGGAACAAGGAACTATCTGAAACTGAACTGACCCCACACTGCCCACAAAGGCTCCAGAGAAATTCCTAGATATATTTTACTATTATCACTTCTTAAATTTTTAAATTGTAAGTCCTTTATTACTCTGTTCAGTTTCATTTTTATGACCTACTATTACCTTGCAAAAAAAAGACCCTATTTTTAAAGCAAATTTCATATATATTTTTTATAATTTTTGTGATTTTATTTTGTTTTTTAATATTGCATTTTTGAGAATCTAACCTCTACTCTAGATTTTTAATCTTTGCTCTTTGGTATTTGTTATCAATTTTGCACCTTTAAGAAGCCAATCTTCAGTAACCATTTTTACTTAGGAGTGTGATTACTGGCTTGGTTGCCCTCTCCCCCTTTTGACTCTCCTTTTTCTCTCCCAGGTCACCTCTATCTCCTCCCTCCCCCTTCTCTTCTCTACCCAACTCTTTGAATCTCTTTGGGTATTCTGGGCTGTGAAGAGCACATAGGGAATTGATTACTGGCTAGACTGCGCTCGCCCCTTTTGATTCCCCCTATTCTCCTGGTCACCTCTATCTCCCTCCTCCCACTTCTCTTCTTCACGTAACTCTGTAAACCTCTCTGGGTGTCCCTCACTGTGGAGAATCTTTTCTTCATTAACCTAGATGTTTTATCATCGGTGCAGTATGGATGAAGAAGTCTTGAGGCTACTGTAAGACTAAGACTGAAAACCAGAGGCAGGAGGCTTATATCCAAAACTTGAGAACACCAGAAAACTCCTGACTCCAGAGAACATTAATCAACAAGAGCTCATCCAACAGCTTCCATACCACTGAAACCAAGCTGTACCCAAGAGCCAACAAGTTCCAGAGCAAGACATACCATGCTAATTCTCCAGCAACACAGAAACATAGACCTCAGCATTAATATACAGCTGCCCAAAGTCACACCAAACCCATAGACACCTCAAAACTCACTACTGGACATTTTGTTGCACTCCAGAAAGAAGAGATCCAGCTCTACCCACCAGAACACCAATACAAGCTTCCCTAATCAGGAAACCTTGACAAGCCACTCGTCCAACCCCACCCACAGGGAGGAACCTCCACAATAAAGAGGAACCACAAACTTTCAGCATACACAAAGGCCACCCCAAACACAGCAATATAAACAAGATAAAAGGCAGAGAAATATTCAGCAGGTAAAGGAACATGATAAATGCCCACCAAACCAAACAAAAGAGGAGGAGATAGGGAGTCTACCTGAAAAAGAATTCAGAATAATGATAGTGAAAATGATCCAAAATCTTGAAAACAAAATGAAGTTACAGATAAATAGCCTGGAGACAAGGATTGAGAAGATGCAAGAAATGTTTAACAAGGACCTAGAAGAAATAAAAAGAATCAATCAATAATGAATAGTGCAATAACTGAGATCAAAAACACTCTGTAGGGAACCAACAGTAGAATAACTGAGGCAGAAGATAGGATAAGTGAAGTGGAAGATAGAATGGTAGAAATAAATGAAGCAGAGAAGAAAAAAGAAAAAATAAAAGAAATGAAGACAACCTCAGAGACCTCTGGGACAATGTCAAATGCCCCAACATTTGAATCATAGGAGTCCCAGAAGAAGAAGACGAAAAAAAAGTCCATGAGAAAATATTTCAGGAAATAATAGTTGAAAACTTCCCTAAAATGGGGAAGGAAATAGCCACCCAAGTCCAAGAAACCCAGAGAGTCCCAAACAGGATAAACCCAAGGCAAAACATCCCAAGACACATATTAATCAAATTAATGAAGATCAGACACAAAGGACAAATATTAAAAGCAGCAAGGGAAAAACAACAAATAACACACAAGGGGATTCCCATAAGGATAACAGCTGATCTTTCAACAGAAACTCTTCAGGCCAGAAGGGAATGGCAGGACATACTTAAAGTAATGAAAGAGAAAAAACCTACAACCCAGATTACTGTACCCAGCAAGGATCTCATTCAAATATGAAGGGCAAATCAAAAGCTTTACAGACAAGCAAAAGCTGAGAATTCAGCACCACCAAACCAGCTCTTCAACAAATGCTAAAGGATCTTCTCTAGACAGGAAACACAAAAAGGGTGTATAAACACGAACCCAAAACAATAAAGTAAATGGCAATGGGATCATACTTATCAATAATCACCTTAAATGTAAATGGGTTGAATGCCCCAACCAAAAGACAAAGACTGGCTGAATGGATACAAAAACAAGACCCCTATATTTGCTGTCTACAAGAGACCCACCTCAAAATAAGAGATACATACAGATGGAAAGTGAAGGGCTGGAAAAAGATATTTCACACAAATGGAGACCAAAAGAAAGCAGGAGTAGCAATACTCACATCAGATAAAATAGACTTTGAAATAAAGGCTGTGAAAACAGACAAAGAAGGACACTACATAATGATCAAAGGGTCAATCCAAGAAGAATATATAACTATTATAAATATATATGCACCCAACATAGGAGCACCATAATATGTAAAGCAAATGCTAACAAGTATGAAAGGGGAAATTAATGATAACACAATAAAATGGGAGATTTTAATACCCCACTCACACCTATGGATAGATCAACTAAACAGAAAATTAACAAGGAAACACAAACTTTAAATGATACAATGGACCAGTTAGACCTAATTGATATCTGTAGGATATTTTACTCCAAAACAATGAATTTCACCTTTTTCTCAATTGCACATGGAACCTTCTCCAGGATAGATCACATCCTGGGCCATAAATCTAGCTTTGGTAAATTCAAAAAAATTGAAATCATTCCAAGCATATTTTCTGATCACAATGTGGTAAGATTAGATGTTAACTATAGGAAAAAAAAAAAAACTATTAAAAATACAAACATATGGAGGCTAAACAACATGCTTCTGAATAACCAAAAAGTCACAGAAGAAATCAAAAAAGAAATCAAAATAAGCACAGAAATGAATGAAAATGAAAGCACAACAACCCAAAACCTATGGGACTCAATAAAAGCAGTGCTAAGGGGAAGGTTCACACAATACAAGCTTACCTCAAGAAACAAGAGAAAAGTCAAATAAATAACCTAACTCTACACCTAAAGCAACTAGAAAAGGAAGAAATGAAGAACCCCAGGGTTAGTAGAAGGAAAGAAATCATAAAAATTAGGGCAGAAATAAATGAAAAAGAAACAAAGGAGACCATAGCAAAAATCAACAAAGCTAAAAGCTGGTTCTTTGAGAAGATAAACAACATAGACAAACCATTAGCCAGACTCATCAAGAAAAAAAGGGAGAAGAATCAAATCAACAAAATTAGAAATGAAAATGGAGAAATCACAACAGACAACACAGAAATACAAAGGATCATAAGAGACTACTATCAGCAACTATATGCCAATAAAATGGACAACTTGGAAGAAATGGATAAATTCTTAGAAAAGTATTGCTTTCCAAAACTGAACCAGAAAAAAACAAAAAATCTTAACAGACCCCTCACAAGCACGGAAATTGAAACTGTAATCAGAAATTTTCCAGCAAACAAAAGCCCAGGACCAGATGGCTTCACAGCTGAATTCTACCAAAAATTTAGAGAAGAGCTAACACCTACCCTACTCAAACTCTTCCAGAAAATTGCAGAGGAAGGTAAACTTCCAAACTCATTCTATGAGGTCACCATCACCCTAATACAAAAACCAGACAAAGATGCCACAAAAAAAGAAAACTACAGGCCAATATCACTCATGAACATAGATGCAAAAATCCTTAACAAAATTCTAGCAAACATGATCCAACAACATATTTAAAAGATCATACATCATGACCAAGTGGACTTTATCCCAGGGATGCAAGGGTTTTCAATATCCGCAAATCAATCAATGTAATACACCAAATTAACAAATTGAAAGATAAAAACCATATGATTATCTCAATAGATGTAGAGAAAGCCTTTGACAAAATTCAACATCTATTTATGATAAAAAAAAAAAACCCTCCAGAAAGCAGGCATAGAAGGAACATACCTCAACATAATAAAAGTCATATATGATAAACCCACAGCAAACATTATCCTCAATGGTGAAAAATTGAAAGCATTTCCCCTAAAGTAAGGAAGAAGACAAGGGTGCCCAAACTACTATTCAACATAGTTATGGAAGTTTTAGCCACAGCAATCAGAGAATAAAAAGAAATAAAAGGAATCCAGATTGGAAAAGAAGTAAAACTCTCACTGTTTGCAGATGACATGATCCTTTACATAGAAAACCCTAAAGACTCCACCAGAAAATTACTAATCAATGAATATAGTAAAGTTGCAGGATATAAAATTAACACACAGAAATCCTTTGCATTCCTATACACTAACAATGAGAAAACAGAAAGAGAAATTAAGGAAACAATTCCATTCACCATTGCAACAAAAAGAATAAAATACTTAGGAATAAATCTACCTAAAGAAACAAAAGACCTATATATAGAAAACTATAAAACACTGATAAAAGAAATCAAAGATGACACAAATAGATGGAGAAATATACCATGTTCATGGAGCGGAAGAATCAATAGAGTGAAAATGAGTATAATACCCAAAGCAATCTAGATTCAATGCAATCCCTATCAAGCTACCAACGGTATTTTTCAGAGAACTAGAACAAATAATTTCACAATTTGTGTAGAAATACAAAAAACCTCAAATAGCCAAAGCAAACTTGAGAAAGAAGAATGGAACTGGAGTAATCAACCTGCCTGACTTCAGACTATACTACAAAGCTACAGACATCAAGACAGTATGGTACTGGCACAAAGACAGAAATATAGATCAATGGAACAAAATAGAAAGCCCAGAGATAAACTCACACACCTATGGACATGTTATCTTTGACAAAGGAGGCAAGAATATACAATGGAGAAAAGACAATCTCTTTAACAAGTGGTGCTGGGAAAACTGGTCAACCACTTGTAAAAGAATGAAACTAGAACACTTTCTAAAACCATACACAAAAATAAACTCAAAATGGATTAAAGATCTAAACATAAGACCAGAAACTATAAAACTCCTAGAGGAAAATGTACACAAAACACTCCCTGACATACATCACAGCAGTATCCTCTATGACCCACCTCCCAGAGTAATGGAAATAAAAGCAAAAATAAACAAATGGGATCTAATTAAACTTAAAATTTTTTGCACAATGAAGGAAACTATAAGCAAGGTGAAAAGACAGCCTTCGGAATGGGAGAAAATAATAGCAAACAAAGCAACTGACAAAGAATTAATCTCAAAAATATACAAGCAGCTCTTGAAGCTCAATTCCAGAAAAATAAACGACCCAATAAAAAATTGGGCCAAAGAACTAAACAGACGTTTCTCCAAAGAAGACATACAGATGACTAACAAACACATGAAAAGATGAGCAACATCACTCATTATCAGAGAAATGCAAATCAAAGCCACAATGAGGTACCATCTCACGCCAGTCAGAATGGCTGCTATCAAAAAGTCTGCTGCTGCTGCTGCTGCTGCTAAGTCACTCCAGTCGTGTCCGACTCTGTGTGACCCCATAGACGGCAGCCCACCAGGCTCCCCCATCCCTGGGATTCTCCAGGCAAGAACACTGGAGTGGGTTGCCATTTCCTTCTCCAATGCATGAAAGTGAAAAGTGAAAGTGAAGTCACTCAGTCATGTCCGACCCTCAGCGACCCCATGGACTGCAGCCTTCCAGGCTCCTCCATCCATGGGATTTTCCAGGCAGGAGTACTGGAGTGGGGTGCCATTGCCTTCTCCTATCAAAAAGTCTACAAACAATAAATGCTGGAGAAGGTTCAGAGAAAAAGGAACCCTCTTACACTGTTGGTGGGAATGCAAACCAGTACAGCCACTATGGAGAACAGTGTGGAGATTCCTTAAAAAACTGGAAATAGAACTGCCATACGACCCAGCAATCCCACTGCTGGGTATACACACAGAGGAAACCAGAATTGAAACAGACACGTGTACCCCAATGTTCATCACAGCACTGTTCACAATAGCCAGGACATAGAAGCAACCTAGATGTCCATCAGCAGACAAATGGATAAGAAAGCTGTGGTACATACACATAATGGAATATTACTCAGCTATTAAAAAGAATGTATTTGAATCAGTTCTAATGAGGTGGAAACTGGAGCCTATTATGCAGAGCAAAGCAAGCCAGAAAGAAAAACACCAATACAGTTATGAATGCACATATATGGAATTTAGAAAGATGGTAACGATGACCCTATATGTGAGACAGCAAAAGAGACACAGATGTAAAGAACAGACTTTTGGGCTCTGTGGGAGAAGGCGAGGGTGGGATGTTTTGAGAGAATAGCACTGAAACATGTATATTATCATATGTGAAATAGATTGCCAGTCCAGGTTCAGTACATGAGATAGGGTGCTCAGTGCTGGTGCACTGGGATGACCTTGAGGGATGTAATGGGGAGGGGAATGGGAGGGGGGTTCTGGATGGGGAACACATGTGCACCCATGGCTGATTCGTGTCGATGTTTGGCAAAAACCACTACAATACTGTAAAATAGTTAGCCTCCAATTAAAATAAATAAATAAATTTCTTTTAAAAAAGAAAAAGAATCCACAGGAAGTTCAAAACACCTGAAGCATCTGGGTTCTATGATAACTCACAAAACCAACCACCCAAAACTCCCCTTCCACAAACAAAACCCCATAATGAGGAGAAATAGTTGGGAAAAGAATCCATATTGTCCAGTGCATAGACAATTTAGGCAAAGGAAACAGAAAGCTCAGATAAAAGTGAAGGAGAGAATATAAGTATGGTCAAGATGGCAGAGTAGGGAGACCCTGAGCTCATCTCCTCCCATGGGCACAACAAAATTACAACTATCTACTGAGCAACTATCTTTGAGACTTACTTGAAGACTCAAAGACTAGCAGAAAAAAAATTTTCACTACTTAATACATAAAGAAGGAACCATATAAGACAGGTTGAAGGGGCAGAAACACAGTATAGTCAAAACCCAGACCCATAGGTAGGTGAACTATAAATGGAGAACAATCACAACTGCAGAAGTTCCCCAAGGAGCAAGGAGTCCAAGCTCCATATCAGGCTCCCTAGCCTGGGGTTGCTGCACTGGAAGACAAGCCCCAAAAAAGTCTGCCTTGGAAGGCCAATAGGGCTTGCATACAGGAGAACTGGAGGGCTACATATAACAGAGATTCTGCTCTTAAAAGGTGCACACAAAAATCTCACATGCTTTGAAAGAAGCCTGGGGCACACCCAACTACTGATCTTGGAGAGCTTCTGGGAGAGGCAGGAGGCAACTTGGACCTCCCTTAGGGAAAGACATTGGTGGCAACAATTTTGGGGACCCTGTTCTAACATAAGGACACTGGTACTGGGATGCATCATTTTGGAGTTCTCCCTCTAGACAATTAGTGCAAGGAGGCTTATATGCTAACCAGTGGGTCAGCACAAGCTCCAGGACTCCCCCAATCACACAGCCATCCATGCTTGGACCTGGCCCCATCTACAAGCAGGCCAGCATCAGCCCTGGTCCCCCAGGTCATGCAGCTAGCCATGCTGGTACTCAGCCCTACCCACCAACAGACCAGAAACAGACCCAGGATGCCCTAGGCTGCACAACAAGCCACCCTAAGTCCCAGGACTGCCTACTAGTGGGCCAGCACCAGCCTCAGGACCCCCCAGGTCACACAGTCAGCCATGCCAGAACATATACTTGCCTACCAAGAAGCCAGAAGTCACCAGATGAGGCAGGGCAGGCAATTAACTAGGTCAGGGGCCAGCCCCACCAATCGGGGTGCCCAAAGTAGTTGGCCCCGGAACAGAAGGACCCACGTAGCCCATATAGAGGACACACCTAGAGCATATAGCTCATGGGATGTCTCCAACATAAGGCCACTTCTCTACTACTGGAGAAACATAACCAACATCTAACACACAGAAATAAACACAGAGAACTAGGCAAAATGAGGAGACAAAGGAATATGTTCCAAAGTGACAAGACAAGACCTCAAAAGAACTGAACAAAGTGGAGATAAGCAATCTACACAATGAAAATGTTTACTGAACTCAGGAGAAGAATAGATAAACACAATGACGATTTTAACAAGGAGTTAGGAAATATAAAGAAGAACCACGGAGCTGAAGAATACAATAATTGAAATAAAATATACACCAGGGGGAATCAAGAGTAGATTGGACGGTACAGTCTATTAGACTGAATAGGTCTATTTCATTGTTCCTTCAGGGGAATTTTCTTGCTTTTTTTAAAAATAGGAGTGGTTCCTCTGCTTCTCCATTTTACTTATATTTCTCTCTCTGAGTTTAGGAGAAACAATTATCTACTATAGTCTTAGAAGGCTATTTATATGCAGGCACATCCCTGCATAGCTTGTATGGGTTTAATATTTTCAGCACACGGGCTTTTAGTTTGGATGTTTCCACCTCTCTCCTCAGTGTGTGCTGTCTATTAACCTCCTGAAAGGGGGCGTGCAGATGTGCCAACCTGCATGTGCTCCAGGGGCCTGCGTCAGTGGGGACAGCGACTGTGGAAAGCACTGCTTTCTCAGCAGTAGTGGCAGCTTGGGGCCCATGATGGCAGCAGTAGCTCACATCTACCCTTAGAGCTCAAGTAGGCAGTGTCTTCTTGCTTGAGCACACATATTCAGGGAAAGAAGATCTTATGGCAATTCTGCCCCTCCCCTCACATGCCCCCCAACAATGGCAACTTGCCTCTGATGGGCTCAGGCTTCTTTCAGTCTCTATTGTGGCTGCACCACACTCCAGCCCCTTCATGCCATCTCCACACAGCCGACTCCCAGTCCTCTCCTGGGGTCTGTCCTCCGAAGTCTGAGCTTTAGCACCCAGCCCCTGCCTGTACCAGCAGGCAAGCATCTGAGGTTATGAGTGCAGGGCAGGCTATGAGCACAGACCTGTCTGTGTAGGTCTCCATTTTACCTTCTGCAAACTTGTTGCTATACTCTCCTCCAAGGCTCAGAAGATCTCCCTCCATTTTGGTAGATCTCCCCACCAGTGACGGGACTTCCCAGGGTGCTGAAACACTTCCTTTTTCATAGCACCTTCCCAGGGGTTCAGGTCCCATCCAGATTCCTTTCTCTTTCTTTTTTCTTCCTTCTTTTGTCATACACAGTTACATGGAGATTTCTTGGCCTTTCAGAAGTCTGAGGTCTTCTGCCAGCATTCAGTAGATGTTCTGTGAGAACTGTTCCACGTGTATTTTTGATGTAGTTGTGGTAGAAAGTAAGCTTCACATCCTATTCTTCCACCATATTGATGGCTCATTCTGAATTTTCTAAATTAGCTTGTTTTACTGATTTGACTTAGAACTATATAAATAATTTACCTAATTATAAAAGAAAAAATTTAAGCAGCCATTAAAAACTGAAAATAAAATGAAACAAAGCAACCTAAAAGTGTATCCACATAGCAATATAACTACACACAGAGGAACTATTTCCAGTGACTTTAAAGCCCAGTAATTTATACATCTATAATAGTTATAATTGTTGGCGGTAGTGTTGGTATTATTATTCTTACACTGTTATATATATAATGTGGGATAAAGTAAATCAACTTTCATGTAATATTCTCTTTTATTCTATCATATCCAGCATTCAGGAGAACCACAGCTCTCAGTAAAGAAAAGGAAAAAAAATTAGAATATCATGTAATATTAAAAGACAAACACAAATATGAGGTTAAGTAAAAAATCCTATAGTACTGAATATAGCAATGAGTACCCTTAAAGTCCAGATTTCGCTACCAAGAGGAATTGTGGATCCTTAGGAAAATACCACTATAAGAAGAGAGAAAATCAGATATAATGTGCCACCTGGTAGAAAAACAGAGCATTATCTAAGAAGTTTTGAAGAAATAAAAAAAGAATCTGGATCTCCAAACTCAATTACTAGGTCACATGAAAATACAGAAAGAAAAGAAATCCATTAAACATCAAGGAAATGCAAATAGGAAAAGCCAGACTCAGTTTCCTTTCTACAGGACAAATGATCTAGTTTCTTCTACACACACACACACACACACACACACACACAACTGTACACGGGGAGGCATTTTACTTAAAAAATACATCATCTTATGGACCTAGAGGGTATTATGCTTAGTGAAGTCAGATGAAGACAAGTACTATATATTTTCATTTATAAGTGGAATTTTAAAAATAAATAAAATATTTATATGTGGAATTTTAATTTCACGAAACAAGTGAACTATTTAACCAAACAGACTCATAGAAGCAGAAAACAAACCAGTGAGAGATGAGGGAGCAAGACAGAAAAAGGGAATTAATAGGTAAAACTACTAAATATAAAATAAATAAGATATAAGGATGTAATGTACAGCACAGGAAGTTTAATATTTTATAATAATTTTAAATGGAATGTAATCTATAAAAATACTGAATGACTATACTGTACACCTGAAACTAAGGTAACATTAGTTTTACAACTATAAATCAACTATACTTCAATTACACACACATATGCATAAATATACGTCTGTGTGTGTGTGTGTGCATGTGTGTGTTAAGTTGCATCAGTCGTATCTGACTTTTTGCGACCCTATGGACTGTAGCCCACAGGGCTCCTCTCCACGGGATTCTCCAGGCAAGAATACTGGAGTGGATCGCCATGCCCTCCTCCAGGGGAAATTCCCAACCCAGGAATCAAACCTGAGTCTCATGTCTCCCACATTAGCAGGCAGGTTCTTTAACACTAGCACCACCTGGGGAGCCCATAAATATACATAAATAAACCAATCACAACATAATTCAGACAAAATAAAAAAATACAGAGTATTTATAAAGCAATTAGAAAGTTAGTTATTTGCTCACTATTTACATTAGCTAGGATACGGAAGCAACCTAGATGTCCATCGATAGATGAATGGATAAAGAAGCTACAGTATATATATACAATGGAATATTGCTCAGTCATAAAAAGGAATGCATTAAGTCAGTTCTAATGAGGTGGATGAACCGAGAGCCTATCATACAGAGTGGAGTAAGTCAGAAAAACAAATACCATGTATTAACACATATATATGAAATCTAGAAAGATGGTACTGATGAACCTATTTGCAGGGCAGCAATGGATATGAAGACATAGAGAACATACTTGTGGACACAGGAAGGTGGATCGAATGGAGAGAGTAGCATAGAAACATATACACTATCATATGCAATATAGATAGCCAGTGGGAATTTGCTGTTTGACTCAGGGAGGTCGAATCAGTGCTCTTTGACAACTTAGAGGGGTACGATGGGGTGAGAAGTGAGAGAGAAGTTCAAGAGGGAGGGGACATATGTATACTTATGGTTGATTTATGATGGTACATGCCAGAAACCAACACAATATTGTAAAGAAATTACCCTTCAATTAAAAATAAAATTTTTTTAAAAGAAAATTGGTCATTTGCTGACCATAATGGCTTACTGCCAATTCTTTCAAGTGATATGCTTCTATAGGTGATATAACTATATAATTCAAGTTATGATTTTAAAAACCTTATCTTTTAGAGATACATAATGAAATATGTATTAGAATATCATCAAGTTCTGGACCTGTGTTGGGAAACCCTAGAAAAGCATCTGCTTACAAGTCAGATTAAATAATAACTGTAGGGACTTCCCAGGTGGTGCTAATGGTAAAGAACCCACTTGACAATGCAGGAGACTTAAGAGACACTGCTTCAATTCCTACGTCAGGAAGATCCCCTGGAGGAAGAAATGGCAACCCACTCCAGTATTCTTGCTTGGAGAATCCTGTGGACAGAGGAGGCTGGCAGGCTACAGTCCATAGGGTCATACAGATTTGGACATGACTAAAGCCCACTCCAGTACGCTTGCCTGGAAAATCCCATGGGAGGAGGAGCCTGGTAGGCTGCAGTCCATGGGATCGCTAAGAGTCAGACCCGACTGAGCGACTTCACTTTCACTTTTCACTTTCATGCATTGGAGAAGGAAATGGCAACCCACTCCAGTGTTCTTGCCTGGAGAATCCCAGGGTTGGGGGAGCCTGGTGGGCTGCCGTCTATGGGGTCGCACAGAGTCAGATACTACTGAAGTGACTTAGCAGCAGTAGCAGTAAAGCAACTTAGCACGCATGCAGGTGGTCAGTGGCTAAGACTCCATGCTCCCAATGCAGGGGCCCTGGGTTCAATTCCTGGTCAGGGAACTAGAGCCCACACGCCTCAACTAAAATTTCACATGCCACAACTAACACCCAGCACAGCCAAATAAATAAACAAAAGTAATATTTAAATAAATAAATAAAAACTGCAACGTGGTGATATCAGGTAAACAGTTGTGTTTTGAATCATCTGATCACTTGTATCTAATTTTAAAAGACAGATTTAAATTCCCTTTAACAAAAGCTCTGATCTTTACTGCTACTCTCATGCCCCCACATATACACTCCAACTTCCTCTTCATTCTTTCTTTAAATCATTCCCATTATGAAAGCTCCTTTTAAGCAAAGATTAGAACATCAAAGATGGAGCAAAACCCAGGATGTCATAGTAATATTTTAAAAAAGGAAAAAATCTTCAGCCTTAATGATACATCCGGAAGTATTTATAACCACAATTTCAAAAATGTTGGCATTTGCTTTAAAATACTCTAGAAAAAAGAGAAGAGAGGTAAAATAGCTGAAAACATCCTCAAAATGTTTTAATTATTGAATCTAGGTGATAGAAACATTGGGGTTCATTATTTAATTCTATTCTGGGAATCTTCTGGAAACTCTCCATTAAAGGAGCTTTTTTAAATAAAAAGAAAAAAATCAAAATATTAAAATACGCAATAACCATAAAACAGGTTAAAGGTAGGTGCTTAACAAATTACAGACAAAACAGAATCCGAGAAAACAGGGTCCAAGTCTAGGCACTAAAACCTAGGAGAATTGGGTCCAATAGTTTCCAAGAGAAACAAAGGAGATAAGCCTTCTCTACTGGAGTTACTTGATACAGATGTTTAGGTAGGGCACATATAAAATGGGTGAATGAATGGATAGGCAGTGGATAGATGGATGGATGGAGTGATAGATAAATGATCCAGTAACTGACCCTCTAAAAAATGAACGCTACAGAGAGAGGGAATAACCACTTAATGGCAGGGAAAATAGGAAGCCATGATGCTCTGACCAATGAGGATATGTTCACTATATCTAATGCCAGGGACATGACTTCTAAGATCCAATCTGAAGCAAACCCTTATAAAGGATAAAAGCAAACAGATCATTAATGATCTGTGGTGATACAATTTCTCTGATACCATTTGTACAAAGTATAGCTAAATGTATTTATCAGTATGAGCAAGGAGTTCAAGAAGATAGGAACAGAAACAGCTTGGAGCTCCTGAGCTACAATCTATCAGTCAATGGACATGGAGATAGAAAGGGGAATTTCACTTTCATCATCAGAACTGCCTTGGCAAGAGATAACATCTCTAGGAGCAGTCAGATATTTTCAGAACTTTCCATTCTGTCTGAGATACCATCTTAGTAGGCTAAATGCAGGTAATGAAATTCTCTAACAAGGATGGCACTACAGATGTCTGAAAAACAATTTTTTTCCTCAATTTCCACAGAGCAAACTGGAGACTGCCTTCATGTAGCATAAAGTCAAACGATGCAACACTCAGCTGGGTTATATACGTCACCAAAAGTAGGCTCAGTGATACCTCTTACATGGATATAACTTTTTAAAGTGAAAAGAAAGTGAAGTTGCTCAGTCATGTCCAACTCTTTGTGACCTTATGGACTGCAGCCAGCCAGGCTCCTCCATACATGGGATTTTCCAAGCAAAAATACTGGAGTGTGTTGCCATTTCCTTCTCCAGGGGATCTTCTTGACCCAAGGATTGAACTTGGGTCTCCCACATTGCAGGCAGACTCTACCATCTGAGCCACCAGGGAATCCCTAACTTTATAAATTAGAACAAAATTCTATGAGGGGTCTATTTTCCAGTTCACATCTCATGAAAAAAATAGTCATTTAATATCAGAACTGCAAAGGACCTAAGAAATAATTTATTTTCTTTTTTTTTTAAAGGCAGAGGGAGTCTCTGAGGTCTCTTCCATGTTTTTTTCTAATTTGTCCACACTACATGGTATGTGGGATCTTAGTTCCCTGACCACAGATCGAACTTGCAGCCCCTGCATTGGAAACTTGGAGTCTTAACCACTGAAAGGCCAGGGAAGTCCCTTAAGAAATACTTTAATTTACTCCATTTTACACATGTGGAAATATAGGCCCTTGCACAGCAAAAGAGGAAAAGTTATACAGCAAAATTACTGACTGAGTTACATGTAGAATTCAGCTCCTCCAAAATCTAGTATTACAGTCTCTTGAAGAATTTCAGCACTTCTGCATTCAGTTCATTTTTCCTATTGAGATAAGGGCAAGCTGAAGTTAAAGTTTAAAGTTTGACTTCTAGTTCAAGGTGGCAGAGTAGAAGGACATTCGCTCATCTCCTCCTGCAAGAACACCAAAATTGCAATTAGCAGCTGAACAACCATCGAGAGGATGACATTGGAACTCATCAAAAAAAGATATTCCATATCCAAAGATAAAGAAGCCAAAATGAGATGGTATGAGAGGTGTAGTCTGATAAAATCAAATCCCATACTCACCAGGGGGCAACCCACAAACTGGAGAACAATAATACCAAAGAAGTTCTCCCTCTGTTGTGAAGATTCTGAGCCCCAAGTCAGGCTTCCCAGCTTGGGGATCTAACAAAGAGACTCATAATCCCCAGGGAATCTGACTTTGAAGGCCAATGGGATTTGATTACAGGACTTCCACAGCACTGGGGGAAACAGACTCTACTCTTGGAGGGCACAAACAAAATCTTGCATGCATCAAGACCCAGGGGAAAGGAGCAGTGACCCCAAAGGAGGCTGAACCAGACCTACCTGCTAGTGTTGGAGGATCTCCTTGGGAGGTGGGAATCAGCAGTGGCTTGTCATGTGGACAGGGGCACTGGCAGAAGCAGTCCTAGAAGGGGCCCCTTGGCACAAATCCTCTTCGAAACTGCCACTAACCCTATCACAGAGCCTACAGATCTCAGGGTGGGGTCACCTTAGGCTAAACAATAACAAACAGAGAGCACAACCTCACCCATCAGCAGACAATTGGCTTAAAGCTTTACTGAGCACAACCCTGCCCACCAGAGCAAGACCCAGTTTTTCCCATGACAGTTCCTCCCATTAGGAAGCTTACACAAGCCTGTTAGCCTCCTCCATCAGAAGGAAGACAGAAGAAGCAAAAAGAACCACAATCCCACAGCAACAAAAACCACATTACAGAAAGTTAATTAGGATTCTGAAATTCTTCTGAAAAAGCAGAAAGTCCCAGATGAAGGGACAAAACAAACCCCGAGAAAAACAACTACATGAAGGGGAGATAGGCAACTTCCAAAAAATGAATTCAGAATAATGATAGTGAAGACGTTCCAGGATCTCAGGAAAACAATGGAGAAGATGCAAGAAATGTTTACCAAAGACCTAGAAGAACTAAAGAACAAAGAAGGAGAGATGAATAATACACTAGAAGGAATCAACAGCAGAATAACTGAGGAAGAAGAATGGATAAATGACCTGGAGGACAGAATGATGGAAATCACTGTTGCAAAACAGAATATAGAAAAAAAGAATGAAAAAAAAAAATGAAGACAGCCTAAGAGACCTCTGAGACAACACTAAACATACCGACATTCACATTATAGGGGTCTCTGAAGGAGAAAAGAGAAAGGACCTGAGAAAATATTTTAAGAGATAATAGCTGAAAACTTCCCTAAAATGGGAAAAAAAATAGTCAACCAAGTCCAAAAGGCACAGAGAGTCCCAAGCAGGATAAACCCAAGGAGGAACATACCAAGACACATAGTAATCAAACTGACAAAAATTAAAGACAAAGATAAAATATGAAAGGGAAAAATGACAAATAACATACAAGGGAACTCTCATAAAGTTATCAGTTTTCTCAACAGAAACTCTACAAGCCAGAAGAGAATGGCATGATATTTAAAGTGATGAAAGAGAAGAACCTACAACCAAGAATACTCTACCCAACAAGACTCTCATTCAGATTTGATGGAGAAATCAAAAATTTTACAGACAAGCAAAAGTTAAGAGAATTCAGCATCACCAAACCAGCTTTACAACAAATGCTAAAGGAATTTCTCTAAGCATGAAACACAAGAGAAAGAAAAGACCTACAGAAAATAAACCCCAAACAATTAAGAAAATGGTAATAGGATCATACATGTAGATAATTATCTTAAATGTAAATGGATTAAATGCAGGAACCAAAAGACCTAGACTGGTAAATGAACATGTGCATGTACACACTTCCACTTACCACATCACTTTACTTAACCCCCCAAATTGTATGTAATTATTTTATATGGTTAGGTTAATCATGTTTCCATTATGGCCTGCAATTGTAATGATATTTTTTGTCTGGCTATTGATGGTGAAAACTGATAAACATCTTCTACTATTATGATTTCTGCTTAATACAATAACTGTATCATGATTGGTCAACAGAAAGTAACAGAATTCTGTATCAGTAAAACTACCATTTAATAGAAAACTCTGTAATCGCTTTTTAAAATTCAGATGAATATCAAAATTATATTGGAATTTTTTTTAAAAAATACAAAAGCCCAGGCATTTTTTTCCTCTAAAGCTCCAGATGTGTTTCTGATGAGCAGCCATGTTTAAAAACAACTGGACTATATGAGGATCTTTTACTTTTATCTAGTTTGTTTCACTTTTTCTATTTCATATTCAGGGTTCCCATTTCATTTAGTTTATGTTTTCCAATTTCTCTGTCTCTCTTCTTTTTTATGTTCTTTCTCAAGCCTTTACCAAGTATAGTAGAAAGGCTTTTGTGTATATATACATATATGTATGGGCTTCCCTAATGGTTCAGCTGGTAAAGAATCCGCCCATAATGCAGTGGATGTGGGTTCAATCTCTGGGTTGGGAAGATCCCCCTGGAGAAGGGAAAGGTTAACCACTCCAGTATTCTGGCATGGAGAATTCCATAGACTGTATATAGTCCATGGAGTTGCAAAGAGTCAGTCACAACTGAGCAACTTTCACTTCACATATATGTATATATATAGGATGTATTATATAATAAATATATTTTAGAAAACTTATGAATTTTTGCCTAGCTAAAAATTTTGTGATACAGTATTATTGACTAAAGTACACACTTTGTTCAAATGTCACAAAATTTTATGCTAATGTCCATTATTTGTTTTCATACCTTATTCAAGACTCCACATTATATTTAATGGCACTGAGCTGCCTCAGCTGTATGCAACAAATTATGGTAAATTCTCTTTTTGTTTTTATTCTATTACAAATATTTTCTAATTTTCCATGTAATGGCTTCTTAGACATACCACTCATTCAAAAGCAGACATTTAATTTCCAAACATATGGAATTTTTTAAAGTATCTTCTATAATAATTGCTCATTTAAATGCTTTCTTCTCTGCAATTACCCTTTGTGATTTTTTCAGTCTTCTAACTTTATTGAGGCTTTCAATGGCTAAGTCAAAGATCTCTCTTGGTAAATGTCACACTGTACTTGAAACTATGTGGGTTATTTTAAAATATTCTTTAATACTGATATCTAACATAATTTCACAGTAATAAGAGAATAGACTCTGTATGATTTCAATACTTATAGACCATGAAATTTCTGCACAGTCTCATGTCTCTGGATATGTCTTCTAGTTTATAGTCTATGGGAACTTAAATAGAATTCAGATCCCACTGTTGTGTGACAATTGTACAAATCTTATGTCAAACTGGTTCACAATGGTTTTCAGGTCTACTATATTCTACTTCTATGTACACTCATTCTAAATTTCTGAGAGTTTGATATTGAAACTCCAGCTAAAAATCTTAAAATTTATCTACTTAAAACAAACAACTGTAATATATAGTGGAACTATACATAACTTTGCTCTGTATTTTCAAAGTCTCCTGTAAGTATGTTATCATATTTTCATAATTTAAAAAATAAGAAAGATAAAAGAACTTTTTAAATCTTTAAAGTTTACATTACTGATTGAAGCTAATTTTTCTCGTTATCATTTACCCCCAATATGTCTCTATTTTCTCTGTAGGTGGCCATGTAGATAGAATGAGCCATGGGAACTTCCTTGACACCTACACCTTAGCAAACTAAAGTTAAGGTGACCATATAGTTTATCACCCAATTTGGGCACTTCTGAAAGCTAAGAGAATACTATTAATAAGTACACAAGGACCAAGATCTAAACTGGACTCCTCTGGACAAACTGGAATATATTATGGTCACTCTGCTAAGTATTACGTGCTTAGGTTGTTTGGCCAGAAAGTATCCCCCTCTATTCTCCATCTTCCCCATCCCGATCTCCAACCTCTCGCTCTTAGAGCTCATCACAGGAATACGTAAAGTCCATTCACTTTAAATACTGCCTTTTACCAGCTGAGCAGCATCCTTCCTGTGTCTTCATCCTCTTTCCCCTAGCAAGATGACTGCAGTGTTGCCCCTAGGACAACCAACTTCATTCCAGGTACCAACCCAAATCATCTCCATCCGGCCACAGTATCTTTAGGACATGAGACTGTAAGAGAACCCTTTTACTGGAAGTGAAGCAAATAGGTTGTTACAGGATGCAAGATGTGTGTTGCTCTGTGTGTATGTGTGTGTGACAGAAAGACATACACACACATATACACACATGAAAACCCTAGTAATGTTAATAACTGACTACTGGTACATGCTATCATGAACACAGGCATGAAAAAACAGCAAAACAAACACTAAAAATTTTTTGGTTTTTTAGTAATCATGGCAGAAAGTGAAGAACTAAAGAGCCTCTTGATGAAAGTGAAAGAGGAAAGTGAAAAAGTTAGCTTAAAACTCAACATTCAGAAAACTAAGATCATGGCATCCAGTCCCATCACTTCATGGCAAATAGATGGGGAAACAATGGAAACAGTGACAGTCCATAGGGTCGCACAGAGTCGGACGCAACTGAAGCAACTTAGCACACGTGCACACACAGTGAGCCAGACACTATGCTCAGTGCTTCATAGTAATGCCTGTTTACCTACAACCCAACAGATTTAGTCCATGTATCACTAAATGCCTTTATTTCATTGGCATAAAAAAACTCTAATAAAGTGTTAAAATTTCATAATTGGGCACTTGTGTGGCACAATTATCTAGTCATAATTTTTAAAAGAATCTTGCTTCCAGCCCAGTTTTTTTTTTAACTACACACTAACTCCTTTAATGTATGTATGTCTTAAATAACCTATCAGCCTCTTCTTTTCCCCTGTACTCTCACCTTGAGCATTTATAGCCTCATCCAAATTATATTTATAATGCTCATTTATGGATTCTAGAATTTTTTTAAATCTGTGGAGTTTTTGATCTGTATTTAGAGTATTAAAAACCCCATAGCTGGCAAATGGGATAACTCACTGGAAAAGCCCTTGATGCTGGGGAAGACTGAAGGCAAAAGAAGAAGGGGTCAGCACAGGATGAGATGGATAAATAACATCACTGACTCAATGGACATGAACTTGAGAAAACTCCAGGAAATAGTGAAGGACAGGGAAGCCTGCAATGCTGCAGGTCATGGGGTCACAAGGAGTTGGACATGATTTAGCAACTGAACAACAACAAGCTGTTAGTAACAGCAGAAAAGAAACAATATTGAGTTCTATTCTCTACAGGGGTTATTAAATCAGTGACAGTGATGATATAAATACATGTACTGGTACCTGCCAAAACTGATGACTGCAACCATTCACAGTAATTGTTAAGATTATGTGCTAGGAATAGAAATACTAAATTATGGTACTATATTACCCAGAGCCATAATCTTTGAGTCACCAGGTCAGTTCTGAAAGAATAAGACAAAGTGGGAGAAATGGATAGTGACTATCATCTGGCAAGATTTTATCTAATTACAGGAAAAATGTTTAAAGCAAACCTAGAAAATGCTGGAAATTAATTTATCCCCCATTCAAAGCAAGATATCCCCCAAGCAGTGGGAGGAGAAATAACATAAAAACAATCACCTCTATCATTTTATGGCATTTAAAGTATGTACACACACATACACCACAGACCCAAAGCTTATAGAGCAACTTGAGTAATGTAAAAAAAAAGAAAAAGGAAAGAATGCATTGTGACAGAGGGAAAAACAATTTTGCTAGGTAGGAACCTGGAAGAAAGTAAACTCTGATTCTACAGCAGTAAAATGTTTCTGCACTTCCCTTCAGATAATCCGCATTTTAAAATCATCAGTGCACTGATTCAAACCTGCAAATATTAGGTTTTCTTCTTCCTTACTCCTACAGAGACAAAATCTACTTCTATGAGATGCCTAGATGCCTTAATTAATACTCTTTCATTTATTTGTTGTTAGCCCAAAAATTAAATCAAGGAAAAGGGTATTTAGCAAATAACAAATAATGTTCAGAACAAATAATTTGCAGAACAGGGAATACAGCTAATATTTTATAATAACTTATATAGTATAATCTATAAAAATTTTGAATCACTGTTGTACACCTGCAACTAATATAATATTGTTAATCAACTATACATCAATAAAATTAATCAATTAATTTAACAGTCACAATAGAATAGAAAAATAATGGGTTATGAGTACAAAAATGTTTTAAAATATTTTATATCACATGGTGACTCATTAATTGTCCTATGGCAAATGTGTTTAATATTATCAAACTTCAAAAATTAAGCAATTTTTGAAAAGTATTATTGAAAAGAAAAAATAAGTGTTCCACTTTTGTGATCATTTCTGTACTTTTAAAAAGCCATCAGTGTTTTGCTATGTTGCATATATTAAAACACACAAACACACAGCTGACATTCAAGTGCACACTCATGCACACACACCACTTTCAAGGGGAGGGTGACATATTAACAAATGAGATCTTAATTGCTTTCTGGAAAGAAACTCGTTCTATAGAAATAGACTTCTAGAAACTGGTGTTTGAAAATATTTTTCTAGTATCATTTAGTTGCCATGAACATTATAACAAGTTAGCAATAAAAAATCTCTTAACTTAAAATTTTTACTTTTGGGGAAAAACTATGTAAAGTAATAAATACTTTAATTTTTTTTAGAATAATATACAGAAGAGACAGAATCTGGTACAATACAAATTAATTATAGAAATAATTAGAACACTAAGAATCAAAGAAATTAATAATAGAATGACAATGAATTTCATTTTGACCATTTAATTAGAAAACAGTAAAATAAAATATTAATGCCAAGGAATATAACTCATTTTTGCCAAGGCTATAATAATTGGATACTCTCATCTATTTCCAGTGAAAGAATAAAGCGATTCAACCTTCTAGGGAGCAATTTGGCAATATATATCAAATGTCTTAAATAGAATAATTCCAATTAGGAAACTATCCTAAAGAAATGATCAGAATGATACATGAATTCACATACAAATATGAAAACAGTATCATTTATAAGTTGGAAAGAACATAAACATCTAACAATAAAAGAATACTTAAGAGACTTCCTGGGTGGTCAAGTGGTTAAGAATCTGCCTTCCAATGCAGGGGATATGGGTTCAATCCCTGGAGGGAAAACTAGTATACCATATGCCACGGGTCAGCTTAGCCTCCACACCATAACTACAGAGCCCATGGCCATCTACCACAACTAACGAGAAGCCCACATGCCACAAGGAAGATCCCACATACCACAGCTAAGACCTAACTTAAAAATAAGTTTTTTTTTAAACAAAAAAAAATTAAATAAAACTATAGTTAAATAATTCATGGTACAATATATTGTTAGAGTCTACCCTCACAAAATGTTATTCTACCAGAGCAGGCCACATCTGCAGGGGTACTGATAAGCCAGAGACTCTCTGGGGAAAGAAACCAGGTGGTATAAATTTAAAATCAGCATCTTAGGAAGGTCAGTTGAAGAAAGATTCCCAGGACACTATTACCCAGAGAAATGACTATAAAAGAGAGACTTCTGAATTTGAAAGGACATTGGAGGGATAGAAAGTGGACTCCAAACTTTGTGACCATATTTTAACAGATCAATATACATTACTAATTTATGAATTATAAATATTTATTTCTATACCAAAAAATGTACATTAAAAGTACACAAAAATATAAATCAAAAAAACTTGAATGAGATCACCTCATTCTCCTGAGATGCTTACACTGCATGCTGAGAAAAATCGGAGAGAAGCTGAAGCACTTGTATTTTGCAGGTTCTCAGTTCACATACCGTTGCAGCATATCTTGGAGAATTTTGAGCATTACTTTGTTAGCGTGTGAGATGAGTGCAATTGTGCAGTAATGTGAGCATTCTTTGCCATTGCCTTTCTTTGTGATTGGAATGAAAACTGACCTTTTCCAGTCCTGTGGCCACTGTTGAGTTTTCTAAATTTGCTGGCATATTGAGTGCAGCATTTTAACAGCGTCATCTTTTAGGATTTGAAATAGCTCAGCTGGAATTCGATCACCTCCACTAGCTTTGTTCACAGTGATGCTTCCTAAGGTCCACTTCGCTTCACACTCCAGGATGTCTGGCTCTACGTGGGTGATCACGCCATCGTGGTTACCTGGGTAATTAAGATCTTTTCTGTATAGTTCTGTTTATTCTTGCCACCTCTTCTTAATATCTTCTGCTAGGTCCGTACCATTTGTGTCCTTTATTGTGCTCATCTGCGCATGAATGTTCCCTTCATATCTCTAATTTTCTTGATGAGATCTCTGCTGCTGCTGCTGCTAAGTCGCTTCTGTTCGACCCCATAGATGGCAGCCCATCAGGCTCCTCCATCCCTGGGATTCTCCAGGTAAGAATACTGGAGTGGGTTGCCATTTCCTTCTTCAATGCATGCATGCATGCTCTAGTCTTTCCCATTCTATTGTTTTCCTCTATTTGCATTGATTTCTTAGGAAGGTCTTCTTATCCCTCCTTGCTATTCTTTGGAACAGGTATAAAACTAAGGAAAACAAGGTTTGGGCCCAGTTTGAAGAAAATCTACCAAATAAAGTTGTGCAACAAAAATGAAATGGACGCCTTCTGAAATAGTGAGCTCAGTTTCACTGGATGAAGCCATGAAAAGATAGGATAATGGAAGGGGATTCGTTCCCCACTAGGTGAGATCCCTACAAGCCCTTCCACTTCTGAAGGTACTTTAGATAATGACCCCACTTCTCCATGTTAGAAGACATTTAATAATAGAAATACCATTTGTGCATCCTAGTAGTTTTTGGAACAATTAGCTAACTCTTTATAGTGTAAATGCCATATGCACAATATAATGAAATACAGATTCTCAAATTCCTAAGAAGAGGATGAATCTTCAAGATGTCTATCATTTAATACTATTTAATGTATGTGCATCTCACTTTAAGAAAAACTGATAGGGAAAACTTCAAACAGGAGTCTATAATACTTTGACAGTGAATATGTATAAAGTAATATATATATAAGAAAAAAAGTTTGAAAGGCAGACGTAGCTATTTCTGGGTTTACAAGGGATTTTATGTTATTCTTTTTTATATTCTATATTTCCAAAACACTCTATAGTAAACACATAATCAGAAAAAATAAGTGTAAGAAATAAAATTTAAACTATAAAATCAAAGAAGGATACTTAGGAACTTTCAAAATGCAGATTGTATTCTGAGTATTATCATTATGACTTTATATATGTTCAATTAAAGAGTTCTAGCAGAAATAATGCTGTTAGTGCCAGTAATAATTGATATTTAATATCTAACAGCATTATTATATTCTTATATTTATTACATAAATTGTTTCAGCAAATCAAAATCTGTAAGGAAAAAAGATCAGAGGGGATTTCATTTAAAAAGAGAAAGATCTTACCAAAGACTACATCATGAGATCATTTTAAATGCTTAAGAACACAGGTTCTGGAATCTGGCAGATTTTAATTCAAGCCCCAGTTTTGCTGTAAACTAGCTGTTTGAGAGTGTGCAAGTTACTTAAACTTTCAAATCTTTAGTTTCTTCATTCATAAATGGCAATGCTTTGATGATGATGACGGTATCTATATTCATTGGATTTTTTTAAGAATTAATGCAAGTAACTGGCATATAGTAGTATGTCAGCCAAAAAAAATTTTTTTTTAATTGCCGCTCTATCCTGGTGTGTTTAATATGATTTAATTTACAAAGCTTCAACTGCCCTACTGTTTATTATAAATACATCTATTGCATAAATCAAGGCATACCTATAAGTATACTTACAAATTCATTTTCAGTTAAGAACTTCTTGTGACTATAAGGCAATCAGTGTTTCTTGAACTTTAATAGGCATACAAATCACAAGGGGATCTTGTTAAATTATAGATGCTGACTCAATAGGTCTACAGTAGTGCCTGAAATGCTGTACAAACTCCCAGGTGATGCGGTGCTCTGGTCTACCCACTATACTTTGAATAGTGACACTGGACTGTACTAAACTTTAAAAGTTAGTCACTCAGCTATTCAAAAAATGGCAAGCAAACCAGCTATACTGCTCTGGTACAACAAAGGTAGAATGGTTCTTGAAGTCTGTCTTAATCAGAAAACTGCATTCAGCTGCTTGTTATACAGATCTGACAAATGGGTTTTTCCCTCTCTCTTTCCCTCATTAACATAGTCTTAAGGTAGGCAGGCAATTCAAAACTATCATGGTAACACCACATTATCATCAGCGTTGCAGATTTCTGTTTTTCTTAGCACTGGCAAGTAGCTTCCATTTTCAAGGTTTCCTCATGCCCATGCTAGAATTTCAGCCATCACATCTAATTTCTAGACAGGAAAGATGAGAAGAGCAAAAGACATCTCCCAGCTGAGTCATTCCTTGAAGCCTCATCCAATAACTTCCACTTATATCTTATGGCCACTCCTAGCTGAAAAGGAGGCTGAAAAATACAGTCTTTGGCCACCTCAAATAAAACTGGGGTTCTGTTTATAAGAAAGAAGAGAGGATGAATACCAAGTAGGCAACTGGCATTCACTGCCACAGAAATCAACAAATCTGGGTTTAAACCCCAGCTCTATCACATTATGTGAATTCAGGCAAATTACTTGGGCTTTCTCACCATTTATTTCTTCATCAGTAAAAATTAGTATAAAAATAACCACTTCATAAAGTTGTTGAAGAGACTAAATAAGTTAAACTACATAAAAGTAGCTGTCACACAGTAGTTGTTTAATATATAAAAGGTTCAGATTATTCCTTTACTGAAGTAACAAGGGGGTATTATGAAAAAGGACAAGAGAGTAACAGTGTAATGTTTAAAAGAGACTATGTTCTAGGCACATATTTCCTTTAAAAAAAATTGCCTCTTTAGATTCTAGACTTCAAAATACCAAAGATAACTAAGTCTTCAAAACTACAATTTATTAAAAAAAAACATTATTTTTCTCCTGATCATTGAGCTCATATAAATTCCTTAGATCTTCACTTATCATCAGAAAAAATCTCACTTCAGAACAACATAGTTGTAATTGTTCTTTTTGATAAATGACAGAACCAATTAGAAAGGAAGAAGAAATGGCTTCTAATTTACTAATACCACAGAAAGTGAAAGCACATAAATGAGCTCTTTCAGAGAAATGCTACAAAAAATTACAGAAAGGTAGAACGATGCTGGATTTTGGACCAAGAACATCCATTCTGATAAAAGAATATGCTGGTAATGGGCAAAAACAGAGGCAAAAGAATTCATAATTCTAAATAAGAACCAAGGCTTTTATTCTTTACCTAAAAGAGTACACTTTGCCAAGAAAGATTTCTAAACTGCAAATAAAACCCAGGTTACAATTTCTTACACTGTAACTAAATAGCTAACTTTCCTTTGTCAAATACTATGGTTTGTCAGAATACCCAAGAAACCAATTTTTAAGTGATAGATTTTGGCAAGTTCTAAACTCAATATATAGAGGAACTTCATACGTAAATATGAATGCCCAATGTACATAAGACAGAAGCATTTAATAATCTCCAGCTTCATCCCATATGGGGCTACCCAGGACTCTTTTTCATTATGGGAAATCAAGCTATGACAAACAAAACCCATGGGAAACATGAAATGTGTTCCTCCCCACTCAGAGACTGGCAAGTCACCAGAGGAGGCAGACTAAATAAATTCTATATTTGCATATTGCTGTCAGGGACTACACTGAGTAAATAAAACAGACGTGACTTTCTTGAAAAATCCCATACTCTGTATATGAAAATCACACTGGCACATATTTTGAAGTTGATGTCAGAAGAGACCCAGAGGCCCTCTCAGCATATTCTTTAGAGACTGCTCCTAGCAATCCAAAAGTGAGTTATGCACAGAGCCTATAACTGCAAGTTCAGGAGGACTTGGTTCAGAGACTAACCTTGTCATTAGCTGTTGTAGTATGACCCTGGCAGGACAAGTCTCTTCAGCTTTCTGGATCAGAAGTTCTTTACAGTCCCTTCCAAGATGGTGAATTTATGAATATTCCAGATTTATCACAAGAGAGATTACAGCCTCCATTAGGCAAGAGCTCGGAGAAAGGAAAGTGAACGGTCTATTAGAGGGGTAGTGAATGAACCAGATTATCTGAAGAAGGATTCAATAAGGTTAATAATGGAAGAAATGAACAAAAAGAGAAGTTTGGCAAAATCACCAAGAGTATGAATGCCACATCTTTTAAAACACAACTTTATTTACTTAACATCTGCAGTATAGTAGAGACTCAAATGTTCCCTGTTATATAGAAAAGGAACAAAACAGATATTTGAGATTCATTCCCCAAATCTTAACTATCTAATAATCACTTCAACTGCTCTTTCACACTTTTCATCAGCAAACAATGACAACATTTCCCTTTAACCTTTCCCAGGCTCTGGGGAACAGTGAAACAGCCACAATTTGAAGCATAGCAACAAAGAAACTCTGGCCAAATTAGGAACTAGTCCCTATCATCACTACCTACCCTGCATATGTACAGTAATAACACAGCCCTGTCTTTCTGCTACTCTGTGTTATAAATAACAGTAAGTATACCAGTCTTATGTTAAAAGCAATGCAGTTGTTAAACTTCCAGCTCTGGATTCAAATCCAAACTTCCACACTTAATAGCTCTGAGAACTTGAACTGCTGCTACTGCTACTGCTAAGTCATTTCAGTCGTGTCCGACTCTGTGCGACCCCATAGACGGCAGCCCACCAGGGTCCCCCGTCCCTGGGATTCTCCAGGCAAGAACACTGGAGTGGGTTGCCATTGCCTTATCCAATGCATGAAAGTGAAAAGTGAAAGCGACATCGCTCGGTCGTGTCTGACTCTTAGCGACCCCATGGACTGCAGTTTACCAGGCTCCTCCGTCTATGGGATTTTCCAGGCAAGAGTACTGGAGTAGGGTGCCATTGCCTTCTCCGGAGAACTTGAACAGGGCACTTAAACTCCCTGAGCCTCAATTTATCTGTTAAATGAGATTTCATTCCCTCATTCAATAAGTATTTGCTACAATTCTATTCTGCCCTTTTCTGTACTAACAGTTTTACGATTTTCAGGTCTCCATTCTCTGATTCTTTTCTCTCAGTTCTAATGGAATTTCAGTGTTTAGCTTTGAAATTACAGTTCCTCAAAACTGCTTGAGAAGGAAGTCTCAAAAAGACAGTAAAGAAAAGTGTTCTCTCTTAACCATATAGCTACAAGAATACAAGACAAGGAAGCCTGGCATGCTGCAGTCCATGGAGTCACAGTCGGGCACAACTGAGTGACTGAACTGAACATATTACAAAAACTATATAGCTAACCTTTCTGTACCTCAATTTATCCTCTGTAAAATGATTTAAAAATTTTAACACATTAAAAAAATAACTACCTCATGAGTTGTTGGAAGAATTAAGAGTTAATAAAGACTAGTGCCCAGAACAGCCTAAGTTACTTATCACTGAGGTTACTTTTGTAATTATTAGGTTGATGAAAAAGTAATTACAGGTTAAATTTTAAATTCACTGTGAATTTTAAATCATTATAACTAGGCTCAAACACATCTTTATTAATCAAAATAGGAACCACTACAAATCAACACATTTTTCCCAACAAGAAATGTTTGTTTATTCCTATGGCATAAAAATCCATGCTTTGGGATTCAGTGAACTCTTGGAAAGCATTTTCTGCCTCCTACTGGTTGTGGAAGCATTTTCCCTGCAAAAGTTGTCAAGATGCTTGAAGAAGAGGTAGTCTGGCGAGAGATTAGGTGAATATGAGGCAAAACTTCGTAACCCAACTTCGTTCAACTTTTAAAGCACTGGTTGTGCAACATGAGGTCAAGAGTTGTTGTGGAGAATGGGGTCCATTCTGTTGACCAGTGCCTGCTGCAGGTGGTGCAGTTTTTGGTGCATCTCACTGATTTGCTGCATATAGTTCTCAAATGTAATAGTTTCACTAGGATTTAGAAAGCTGTAGTGGATCAGACGGCCAAGTGTTAGTCACTCAGGCATGTCCAACTCTTTGCGACCCCATGGGCAGTACCCTGCCAGGCTCCTCTGTTCATAGAATTCTCCAGGCAAGAATACTGGAGTAGGTTGCCATTCCCATCTCCAGGGATCTTCCCAACCCAGAGAGCAAACCCAGGTCTCCTGCATTGCAAGCAGATGCTTTACCATCTAGCCAACAGGGAAGCCCCCAGACAGGCATCAGACCACCAAATAGTGACTATAACCTTTTCTTGGTGCAAGTTTGGCTTTGGGAAATGCTTTAGAGCTTTTTCTAGGTCCAACCCACTGAGCTGGTTGTTGCCAGTTATCATATAAAATCTACTTTTCATCGCATATCACAATTTGATTGAGAAATGGTTCGGAGTTGTTGCACAGAATAAGAGATGATGACACTTCAAAACAATGATTTTTTTGATTTGCGGTCAGCTCATGAGGCACCCACTTACCAAGCTTTCTCACCTTTTCAATTTGCTTCAAATGCCGAATGACCATAAAATGGTCATCGTTGAGTTCTTTGGCAACTTCTCATGTAGTTGTAAGAGGATCAGCTTTGATGATTACTCTCAACTGGTCATTGTCAACTTCCAATGGCCGGCCACTATGCTCCTCATCTTCAAAGCTCTCATCTCCTTTGCAAAACTTCTTGAACCACCACTGCACTGTGCATTTTTTAGCAGTTCCTGGGCCAAATGTGTTGTTTATGTGCCAAGTTGTTGCCACTCCTTTATGACCCATTTTGAACTTGAATAAAAAAATCCCTCGAATTTGCTTTCTGTCTAAAATCACTTCTACAGTCTAAATAAATATAAAATAAACAGCAAGTAATAAGTCATTAGCAAAAAAAAAGAAATGTACATTAAAATGATGTACATTTATTTAAGAATGTATTCCAATATCAAATGGCAAAGTTCAACAATGCAAAACCACAATTACTTTTGCACCAAACTACAGACTGGTTCCAAATAGGAAAAGGAGTACGTCAAGGCTGTATATTGTCACCCTGTTTATTTAACTTATATGCAGAGTACATCATGAGAAACGCTGGGCTGGAAGAAGCACAAGCTGGAATCAAGATTGCTGGGAGAAATATCAATAACCTCAGATATGCCGATGACACCACCCTTATGGCAGAAAGTGAAGAGGAAGTAAAAAGCCTCTTGATGAAAGTGAAAGAGGAGAGTGAAAAAGTTGGCTTAAAACTCAACATTCAGAAAACGAAGATCACAGCATCTGGTCCCATCACTTCATGGCAAATAGATGGGGAAACAGTGGAAACAGTGTCAGACTTTATTTTTCTGGGCTCCAAAATCACTGCAGATGGTGACTGCAGCCATGAAATTAAAAGACGCTTACTCTTTGGAAGGAAAGTTATGACCAACCTAGACAGCATATTGAAAAGCAGAGACATTACTTTGCCAACAAAGGTCCATCTAGTCAAGGCTATGGTTTTTCCTGTGGTCATGTATGGATGTTAGAGTTGGACTGTGAAGAAAGTTGAGCACCGAAGAATTGATGCTTTTGAACTGTGGTGTTGGAGAAGACTCTTGACAGTCCCTTGGACTGCAAGGAGATCCAACCAGTCCATTCTGAAGGAGATCAGCCCTGGGATTTCTTTGGAAGGAATGATGCTGAAGCTGAAACTCCAGTACTTTGGCCACCTCATGCAAAGAGTTGACTCATTGGAAAAGACTCTGATGCTGGGAGGGATTGGGGGCAGGAGGAGAAGGGGACGACGGAGGATGAGATGGCTGGATGGCATCACTGACTCGATGGACATGAGTCTCAGTGAACTCTGGGAGTTGGTGATGGACAGGGAGGCCTGGCGTGCTGCGATTCATGGGGTTGCAAAGAGTCGGACACGACTGAGCGACTGAACTGAACTGAATACTACATTTAACAAGATGTTTTATTGAGAACACTCACAAAAATATCCAACTGACTCTGCTATCTACTGGGAGGACTTTGAAAATAAATATTACTTGTTTTCTGTTATTATAAAAATATCACTCGGAAAAGCATAAGAAATCAGTTCATTGTTCCTTTGTCCTGTGAATGTAATGACTTAACATTGTGCATGTCCTTGCTCAACAAATGGAGACTGCCATTACTATTATTCTATATCTCCACAGAGCCATCTATAAATATTAAATAAAGCCATCTAACTAATGGTTGTTTTAAAATGAACTCTTAAATAACTTCATCTTTTTCAAGAATGTTTCACTTTCCTTAAAGACTATTTAACATTTGAAAACTACTTTTTCTCATCTTGGTACTGAATCATATAATGAGTACACTTCAAAAAGTACTTTTAAGTATTAAAACCATGATACTTTCATTTCCTTCACAATATGAGGCTGTGGAAAAATCAAGAGATGAAAAACACATATAACACATAGGAAAAAAAATAGTTAAATGGCAGAAGTAGGTCCTTCCTTATCAGCAATTAAGTACAAATGTATTAAACTTTGCAATTAAAAGGCAGAAATTATGTATGGCAAAAACCACTACAATATTGTAAAGTAATTAGCCTCCAATTAAAATAAATAAATTTTTTAAAAAACAAATTAAAAATAAATAAATAAAAGGCAGAAATTGGAAAAATGGGTTTTAAAATACATGATCCATCTATACATTGTCTATACAAGACTCACTACAGATACAAAGACACAAAAGGTTTATTTCATGCAAATAGTAACCAAAAGAGATGAGGAGTAGCTAAATTAATATCATACAAAATAGATTTTAAGTCGAAAAGTTTATAAAAGAAAAAGGATATGATATGTTCATAAAAGGTTCAATTCACCAAGAAGATATAACAATTATAAACATTTATACACCTGGTGACAGACCAACAAAATATGAGAAGCAAAAACTGACAGAATCTCAATATCCCACTCACAGTAATGAATTAAACAAACAAAAGATAAATAAGGAAATAGAGAACTTAAGTAGCACAATAAACCAACCATATCTAACAGACATACAGAATACTCCACCCAAAAACAGCAACATACACATTCTTCTCAACATACACATCTTCTCATGAGATGTTTTCCAGGATAAACCATAGATTAGGCCACAAATAAATCTCAATCCGCCTGCAATGCAGGAAACCTGGGTTCGATCCCTGGGTTAGGAAGATCCCCTGGAGAAGGGAAAGGCTACCCACTCCAGTATTCTGGCCTGGAGAAGTCCATGGACATCCATGGGGTCCCAAAGAGTCAGACATGACTGAGTGACTTTCACTTTCACTAAGTCTCAATAGATTTAAAAATATAAATGTCATACAAAGTTTCTTCTCTGGTCACAAAAGGATGAAGCTGGAAATCAATAACAAAAAGAAAACTGAAAATTCACAAAATTTTGAGAATTAAACATTGCACTTCTAAGAAGCCAATATATCAAAGAAGAAATCACAAGGGAAATTAGAAAATACTTAGAAATGAATGAAAATGAAAACACAACATACTAAAACTCACAAGACATGGCAAAAGGAGTGCCAAGAGGGAAATTTATAGCTACAAGTCTTGAAACCAAGAAAGATCTCAAACCAACAACCTAACTTTACAACTTGAAGGAACTAGGAAAAGAAAAAACTAAACCCAAAAACAGCAGAATGAAAAAATAGATTACAGTAGAGGGACTTCCTTCATGGTCCAGTGGTTAAGAATCCACCTTCCAATGCAGGAGACTTGGACTCAATTCCTAGTCAGGGAACTAGGATCCCACACGCTGCAGGGCAATTAAGCCCATGTGCCACAACTACAGAGCCCACACACTCGGGAGCCTGCATACCACAGCTACTGAGCCTGTGCTCTGCAGCCTGCACACAACAGCTAGAGAGAAGCCTGCACACTGCAACAAAGAGTCCACACACTGCAGTGAAGATCCTGTGTGCTGCAACTAAGACTCAATGCGGCCAAAAATAAATAAATATTAAAAAAAATAAAGATTAGAGATAAATGAAACCAAGAACAGAAAAATAGAAAAAAAAATCAATGAAACAAAAAGTTGATACTTTGAAAATATCAACAAAATTGAGAAATCTTTAGCTAGATTGACCTTTAAAAAAGGAGAAAATAATTACTAAAATTAGAAAGTGGGGACATTAGTACCAATTATACAGAAATAAAAAGGATTATAAGAGAATACTATGAGGAACTGTATGCAAAAAAAAAAATGGATAACCTAGATGAAATGGAAAAATTCCAGAAACACAAAACCTACCAAGAATCAGTAAATGAAGAAATCAGTAATCAAAAATATCCATACAAAGAAAAGCCCTAGATCTGATGGTGTCACTGGTGAATGCAACCAAACACTTAAAGAAAAACTAATACCATTCTCAAACTTTTCCAAAAAAATTAAAAGGAGAAAACACTTCCTACCTCATTCTATGAGACTAGCATAACCCTGACACCAAAGCCAAAGAAAGACATTTCAAGAGAAGAAAACTGCAAATCAATATCCCTTATGAAGACCAATGTAGAAATTCTCAACAAAATACTAGCAAACACAATTCAGCAACATATTAAAAGGATTATATACCATGCCAAAGTGAGATTAATTCCTGCTGTGCAAGGGTAGTTCAGTATACGAAAATTAATCAATGTAATAATTCATCACATCAGCAAAATTAAAGGAAAAAAACATGATAATCTTGATTCAGAAAATGCATGTGACCGAATTCAACATCTTTCATGATAAAAACCTACATGAAATAGAAATAGGAAACCACCTCTATACAGTAAAAGCCACATATGAAACGCACACAGCAAACATAACCAGTGGTGAAAGACTGAAAACTTTTCCTCTCATATCAGGAACAAAGAAAAAATGCCCACTTTCACCACTTCTAGTTAATATAGTGCTGGAAGCTCTGGTCAAAGCAATTAAGCAAGAAAAATAAGGGTGAAAGCATCCAAATAGGAATAAAAGAAGTAAAATTATCTCTACAGATATTAGAATCTTTATATATATTATTTTTAAGATTATTTTTATGTGGATTTTAAAGTCATTATTGAATTTGTTACAATATTAGTTCTGTGCTTTCATCCTGGTTTTTTGGCCTCAAGGCATGTGGTATCTTAGCTCCTGAACCAGGGATCCAACTTGCACTGAGTGCACTGGAAGATAAAGTCTTAACCACTGGAAGGCCAGGGAAGTCCCAATATCATCTTATATACAGAAAATCCTAAAGACTCCACAATAAAGCTGTTAGAATAGATGAATTCAACAAAGCAGCAGGGTACAAAGTCAACAAACAAAAATCACTGGCATCTCCATACACAAACAATGAACAATCTGAAAAGGAAATTACAAAAACATTCCACTTACAATAGCACCAGAAAGAATAAAGTGCCGAAGTTCAGTTCAGTTCAGTCGCTCAGTCATGTTCGACTCTTTGCGACCCCATGGACTGCACCACGCCAGGCTTCCTGTTCTTTAACAACTCCGGGAGCTTGCTTAAACTCATGTCCATTGAGTCAGTGATGCCATCCAACCATCTCATCTTCTGTCATTCCCTTCCCCTCCTGCCTTCAATCTTTCCCAGCATCAAGGTCTTTTCCAAAGAGTCAGTCCTTCACATCAGGTGGCCAAAGGATTGGAGTTTCAGCTTCAGCATCAGTCCTTCCAATGAATATTCAGGACTGATTTCCTTTGGGATTGACTAGTTTGATCTCTTTGCACTCCAAGGGACTTTCAAGAGTCTTCTCCAACACCACAATTTAAAAGCATCAATTCTTGAGTGCTCAGCTTTCTTTTTAGTCCAACTCTCACATTCATACATGACTACTGGAAAAACTATAGCTTTGACTAGACGGACCTTTGATGGCAAAGTAATGTCTTTGCTTTTTAACATGCTGTCTAGGTTTGTCATAGCTTTTCTTCCAAGGAGCATGTGTCTTTTAATTTCATGGCGGCAGTCACCATCTGCAGTGATTTTGGAGCCCCCCAAAATTAAGTCTCTCACTGTTTCCCTTGTTTCCCCATCTATTTGCCATGAACTGATGGGACCAGATGCCATGATCTTCATTTTCTGAATGTTGAGTTTTAAGCCAATTTTTTCACTCTCCTCTTTCACTTTCATCAAGAGGTTCTTCTTCGCTTTCTGCCATAAGGGTGGTGTCATCTGCATATCTGAGGTTACTGATATTTCTCCCGGCAATCTTGATTCCAGCATGTGCTTCATCCAGACCAGCATTTCTCATGATGTACTCTGCATATAAGGTAAATAAGCAGGGTAACAATACACACCCTTGACGTACTCCTTTCCCAATTTGGAATCAGTCCATTGTTGCATGTCTGGTTCTAACTGTTGCTTCTTGACCTGCATACAGGTTTCCCAGGAGGCAGGTTAAGCGGTCTGGTACTCCCATCTCTTTAACAATTCCACAGTTTGTTGTGATCTACACAGTCAAAGGCTTTGGAGCAGTCAATAAAGCAGAAGTAGATGTTTTTCTGGAACTCTCTTGCTTCTTTGATAATCAAACTGATGTTGGCAATTTGATCTCTGGTTCCTCTGCCTTCTCTAAATCCAACAAACATCTGGAAGTTCACGGTTCACGTACTGTTGAAGCCTGGCTTGCAGAATTTTGAGCATTACTTTGCTAGCATGCAAGATAAGTGCAGTTGTGTGGTAGTTTGAAAATTTTTTGGTATTGCCTTTCTTTGGGATTGAAATGAAAATTGACCTTTTCCAGTCCTGTGGCCACTGGTGAATTTTCCAAATTTGCTGGCATATTTAGTACAGGACTTTAATAGCATCATCTTTTAGGATTTGAAATAGCTCAGCTGATATTCCATCACCTCCACTAGCTTTGTTCAGTGATGCTTCCTAAGGCCTACTTGACTTCGCACTGCAAGATGTCTAACTCCAAGATGTAGACACACCATCGTAGTTATCTGGATCATGAAGATCTTTTTTGTATAGTCCTTCTGTGTATTCTTGCCACCTCTTCTTAATATCTTCTGCTTCTGTTAGGTCCATACCATTTATGTCCTTTATTGTGCCCATCTTTGCATGAAATGTTCCCTTGGTATCTCTAATTTTCTTGAAGAGATCTCTAGTCTCTCCCATTCTATGGTTTTCCTCTATTTCTTTGCATTGATCACTGGGATCATTTTCTTATGTCTCCTTGCTATTCTTTGGAACTCTGACATCTATTTCTGCTTTATTGACTATGCCAAAGCCTTTGACTGTGTGGATCACAATAAACTGTGGGAAATTCTGAAAGAGATGGGAATACCAGACCACCTGATCTGCCTCTTGAGAAATCTGTATGCAGGTCAGGAAGCAACAGTTAGAACTGGACATGGAACAACAGACTGGTTACAAATAGGAAAAGGAGTACGTCAAGGCTGTATATTGTCACCCTGTTTATTTAACTTATATGCAGAGTACATCATGAGAAACGCTAGACTGGAAGAAACACAAGCTGGAATCAAGATTGCTGGGAGAAATATCAATAACCTCAGATATGCAGATGACACCACCCTTATGGCAGAAAGTGAAGAGGAACTAAAAAGCCTCTTGATGAAAGTGAAAGTGGAGAGTGAAAAAGTTGGCTTAAAGCTCAACATTAAGAAGACGAATATCATGGCATCTGGTCCAATCACTTCATGGCAAATAGATGGAGAAACAGTGGAAACAGTGTCAGACTTTATTTTTCTGGGCTCCAAAATCACTGCAGATGGTGACTGCAGCCATGAAATTAAAAGACGTTTACTCCTTGGAAGGAAAGTTATGACCAACCTAGATAGCATATTCAAAAGCAAAGACATTACTTTGCCAACAAAGATCCGTCTAGTCAAGGCTATGGTTTTTCCTGTGGTCATGTATGGATGTGAGAGTTGGACTGTGAAGAAAGCTGAGCGCCGAAGAATTGATGCTTTTGAATTGTGGTATTGGAGAAGACTCTTGAGAGTCCCTTGGACTGCAAGGAGATCCAACCAGTCCATTCTGAAGGAGATCAGCCCTGGGATTTCTTTGGAAGGAATGATGCTCAAGCTGAAACTCCAGTACTTTGGCCACCTTATGCAAAGAGTTGACTCATTGGAAAAGACTCTGATGCTGGGAGGGATTGGGGGCAGGAGGAGAAGGGGACGACGGAGGATGAGATGGCTGGATGGCATCACCGACTTGATGGACGTGAGTCTCAGTGAACTCCGGGAGTTGGTGATGGACAGGGAGGCCTGGCGTGCTGCAATTCATGGGGTCACAAAGAGTCAGACACGACTGAGTGACTGATCTGATCTGATCTGATCTGCATTAAAAAGAGTATATCTTTCCTTTTCTCTTTTGCCTTTAGCTTCTGTTCTTTTCTCAGCTATTTGTAAGGCCTCCTCAGACAACCATTTTGCCTTTTTGCATTTCTTTTTCTTGGGGATGATCTTGATCACTGCCTCCTGTACAATGTCACAAACCTCCACCCATCATTCTTCAGGCACTCTATCAGATCTAATCCATGAATCTATTTGTCACTTCCACTGCATAATTTGATTTAGGTCATATGTGGGGAGCGAGCTCTGCCCCTGGCAAAGGTCATGAGGAAGGAGGCTTGACATACGCAAAGGCGGGATCAAGCCTCAGGAGTCTCCCTGGAAATTCTCGAGCAATCTACCCCCAAAACCAGAGTCTGCCTACTTTCTGCTTTGTGCTTTCACCTACACCTCTGACTTTACAGGGGGCTGTCCCCCACTACCTCTCTCTGAAAAAAGAGTTAGCTTACAGCTCCAGTTAATAATTCCTGGGTGTGACAGTGTTTCAACCTACAAACTCCTTTGGAAGTCCTCTAGCCTGCCTGAATAGGTTTTTTCCGGCAACATGTGATTGTTCAGAGCCTCCCAACTGTGAGAGGCAGGAGATGTTCTAAACTGTCTAAACACAGATTCCTTTGAGTAGTTAAAAGATTGATTAGAAATTGTATTGGTGAAGGGTTTTTCACTTGTTGGGCCAATCTTTGCTGCTAAGTCTCCATTTCCCTTACCTACTGTGTCCTTGGCAGTGTATTGATTGATATAATGGGTGTATAGAAATGTAAGCAGTTGCCTCAATGTTTGTAATCTTGGACCCTTGAGTTAATTCTTTTCTTGATTGAGCCCACCTCACCTTTGCCCTATAGGAATGCAACTTTCTCCAATGCTTTTTGGAGGCTGGCGCCTGACTTTAGAATAATCACCTTTAGAGAAAAATAAGTTTCTTAAAATGTTAACAGGCTTCCTGGCCAGAAGATGATGTAAATCACCTAAACTTTTGCATATGATAAGTTTGAAAGCCTGACTTCGATAAGGATCAGGAACTGCTGTCTTTGCATGCCTCTACCCCTTCCCCCATTATCCTCTATGCACAACTTAAGGTATAAAACTGCTTTGGAAAATAAAGTATGTCCTTTTGTTCACCGGAATTTGGTCTCCCCATGTCGTTCTTTCTTTCACCTTCTAGCTGAACTTTTCCTCTGAGGCAGGGAAGCTCGTCAAGCCTACTAATTTTGCCTGGGCTTCTAAGATCTGACCGGGGAGGCCTTAGTGTCTCCTCTCCTTCAGGAGAACGGGAGGACGCCTGCGGCCTTCGTAGGTGACGTGAATTCCCTGCTTTGGAATTTTATTCAGCCTCTTTTCTTCACTGAATTTCTTCGCTGACCTATCCTTATTTCACCACTCTTTATATCCTTAATAAAACGTTTAATTAAGCAGTTGTTTCCTGATCCTCGCCAGCGCCGTCCCCGCTTCGAATTCCCTGGATCAGCCGGGGCTGGTCCCCGGCAGTCATACCTGTACAATCTAGTTGTTTTCCCTACTTTCTTCAATTTAAGTCTGAACTTCGAAATAAGGAGTTCATGATCTGATCCACAGTCAGGTCCTGGTCTTGTTTTTGCTGACTCTATAGAGCTTCTCCATCTTCGGCTGCAAAGAATACAATCAATCTGATTTCAGTATTGACCATCTGATGAAGTCCATGTGTAGTGTCTTCTCTTGTGTTGTTGGAAGACAGTGTTTGCTATGACCAATGCATTCTCTTGGCAAAACTCTGTTAGCCTTTGCCCTGCTTCATTTTGTACTCCAAGGCCAAATTTGCCTATTACTCCAGGTATTTCTTGACTTACTACTTTTGCATTCCAGTCCCCTATAAGGAAAAGGGCATCATTTTGGGTGTTAGTTCTAGAAGGTCTTGTAGGTCTTCATAGAACCGTTCAACTTCAGCTTCTTCAGCATTACTGGTTGGGGCATAGACCTGGATTACTGTGATATTGAATGGTTTGCCTTAGAAACAAACAGAGATCATTCTGTCATTTTTGAGACTACACCCAAGAACTGCATTTTGGATTCTTTTGTTGACCATGATGGCTACTCCATTTCTTCTAAAGGATTGTTGTCCACAGTAGTAGATATAATGGTCATCTGAGTTAAATTCGTGCAATCCAAAATGCCGACAAATTAATCAAGGAGCTGAAAGACTAGTACAGTGTTTCGACTACAATGGTTTGTAGTTGAAACATTCCTGAAAGAAATTAAAGAAAATGTAAATAAATGGAAATGAACATCCCATGTTCATGGAGTGGAAGAATAAATACTGCTAAGATGTAAATATTACCCAAAGCCATCTATAGATTCAATGCAATCCCTATCAAAATTCCAATGACATTTCTGTAGAATTTTTTTGCAGAAAATTCATATAGAACTTCAAGGGACCATAACAGTCACAACAATATTGAAAAAGAATAAACCTATAGGACTCACACTTCCTGATTTCAAAATCTATTACAATACCACAGTAATCAAAAAAAGCTGATAGCTCAGCTGGTAAAGAAACTGCCCGCAATGCAGAAGACCCCAGTTCAATTCCTGGGTCAGGAAGATCCACTGCAGAAGGGATAGGCTACCCACTCGAGCACTCTTGGGCTTCCCTTGTGGCTCAGCTGGTAAGGAAACTGCCTGCAATGTGGGAGACCTGGGTTCGATCCCTGGGTTGAGAAGATCCCCTGGAGAAGGGAAAGGCTACCCACTCCAGTGTTCTGACCTGGAGAGTTCCATGAACTGTATAGTCCATGGGGTTGCAAAGAGTCAAACGTGATTTAGCAACTTTCACTTCACTTTCAATCAAAAAAGTGTGGTACTGGCAATAAAGACCATATAGACCTGTGGAACAGAACAGAGAGCCCAGAAATAAAGCTTCACATACATATGGTCAGATAACTTTTTATACGGGTGCCAAGTTCAGTCGATGGGAAAAGGACAGTCTTATCAACAAATGGTGTTGGGAAAACTGAACATCCACACCCAAAAGAATGAAATTAGATCCTTACCTAACACTGTACATAAAAATTAATTCAAAATGGATCAACAGACCTAAATGTAAGACCTAAAACAATGAAACTCTTAGAAGAAAACACAGGATATAGCAATGATTCTTGGATATAACACCAAAAAGTACAGTCAACAAATGAAAACACAAACTGCACTTCATGAAAAGTTTTAAATTTTGTACCATAAGAGATACTGTGTGTGTGCATGTTAAGTCTCTTCAGTCATGTCTGACTCCATGCAACCCAAAGGACTGCAGCCTGCCAGGCTCTTCTGTCCATTGGATTCTCCAGGCAAGAATACTGGAATGGGTTGCTGTGCCCTCTTCCAGAGGATCTTCCTGACCCAGGGATCAAACCTCTCTGTCTCTTACATCTAACCTGCACTGACAGGTGTGTTCTTTACCACTAGCACTACCTGGGAAGCCCTAAGAGATACTACCCACAGAGTAAGAAGGCAACCCATAGAATGGGAGAGAACATTTGCAAATTATGTATCTCAGAAGGGATTTCAGAATATTTAGAGAACTCCTAAAATGCAGCAATGAAACAATCTGATTAAACAAACAATCTGATTAAAAAATGAGCAAAGAACTTGAATAGACATTTCTCTAAAGAAGATATACAAAAGGCCAATAATCACATGAAAAAGTGCTCAACATTACTAATCATTAGGGAAATATAAATCAAAACTGCAATGAGATACCACCTCACACCCATTCTAATATAAGAAAATAAAGACAACAAGTGTTGCTGAGGGTGTGAAAAAACTGGAACCCTTGCTTACTGTATGTGGGAATGTAACACAGTGCAACCACTGTGGAAAAAATGGTGGGGGTTCTTAAAAAAATTAAAAATAAAATTACCACATGACCCCTAATTTCACTTCTAGGTATATACCTAAAAGAATTGAAAGCAAAGTCTCAAGGAGATAGCTGCACATCCATGCCCATGTTTATGGCAGTTCACAACAGCTAAAACATGGAAGCAATCCAGGAGTCCATCAATAAATGAATAGATAAGCAAAATGAAAATTATTAGGCCTTAAATAGAAAGCAAATTCTGCAATATGCTTCAGTGAATCTTGAGGACATTATACTAAGTGAATCAAGCCAGTTACAAAAAGAAAAACACTGTGTGAGTCCATTTACATGAAGAACTTAAAGCAGTCAAAATCATCATGATGGAAAGTATATATAATTGGGGTTTCCAGAGACTGGGGGAAGGTAAAATGGGGAGTTAATATTTAATAAGTATAGAGTTTCACTTCCCTCATAGCTCAATTGGTATAGAACCCGCCTGCAGTGCAGGAGACCCCAGTTCAATTCCTGGGTCAGGAAGATCGGCTGGATAAGAGATAGGCTACCCACTCTAGTATTCTTGGGCTTCCCTTGTGGCTCAGCTGGTAAAGAATCCACCTGCAATGCACGAGACCTGGGTTCGATCCCTGGGTTAGGAAGATCCCCTGGAGAAGGGAAAGGCTATCCACTCCAGTATTCTGGCCTGGAGAATTCCATGGACTATATGGTCCATCGGGTCTCGAAGAGTCAGACATGAATGAGCAACTTTAACCTCACTTCAAGTATAGAGTTTCAGATTTACAAGATGAAAAGGGTGGTGATAGCTGCACAACCATGTGATTGTATTTAATATCACTGAGCTATACATTTTTAAATGGTTAATATTGGGGGGATATTATGTGTATTTAAACATAGCTTTTTAAAAAGAGAGAAAAGCAATTGTTGAACAACCATAAGGAATTAGACCTACAGTGAACCCTGGAGGAGCCCTCTTCTTATAGATATTCTGTTTCCAGAAGTAATACTATGGAGGAAAGAGTAACAAGCAGGATTAAAGATTAAGAGACCTTACAACATTGATGTTAGAATAATATAGCAACAAGGTCACAAAAGATGTGTCAACCAATAAGAGTTCCCATCCTGAATTCACAACGGTCTGATCTTCATTTGTTTCTTTCTGCCCTCTCTGGTTAGTGGTTAGAGAATCACTAAGTTTTAGTGCCAGAAGGGAACACAGAAGTCATCCTCTCTCTTGAATTTTTTCTAATGAAGATCTGAGATTCCAAGAAGAGATTTCCCCCAAATCACACATCTAGTAAAGACTTGAGCTGGCACCACCACCCACATCTTCAGACTATCTTCATTTTTGTGCACTTTTTCTTGCTTGGTTCATATTCTCTCTTTTCTTCTCTCGTTCTCAGTCCCATTTAGTTATTTAGTTGTAAAAATATAGTGGCCTGCAGAGGGTTCCAAGCTGCCAAGTGAATCACACTGTAGTGAGCCCCACTGCGAAAGGCCTGTGCAGGTGTCTGGGCAGAAAGAGAGGAAAGCTGGTCTTTCTCTCAGCCCTTGGCAAGCTCCAGTGAACTTTAATTGAAATTTGCAAGGAGGAACAAAATCTAGAAACAAGAAGGGTCTGACTAAATGGCTTTAGTTTGAAGATGTCCCCCCAAAAAGTTTACAGGGACAGGGAGAGGGGAAAGGAGAAGATGGGGAAAAGGAGAGGAAAGGAAAGAGGCAAGTAGCCAGATACATCACATTGGAAATTTCTGAAAACCAGCTTGGAACTAGCTAATAACAGAGGAAGTGAACATTTGGTAAGTTTCCATCAGAAAGCATCATTTGATTCATTCATATAATAACAAATATTTTCTGAATCCCTACTATGTGTATAACACTCTACTAAGCCTATATGGGGGCTTCCCAGGGGGCGCTAGTGGTAAAGAAACTGCCCACCAATTCAGGAGACATAACAGACACAGGTTCAACCCCTGGGTCAGGAAGAACCCCTGGAGGAAGGCATGGCAACCCACTCCAGTATTCTTGCCTGGAGAATTCCATGGGAATTTCCCATCACCTCATAGGAAACAGAAGGGGAAAAGTGGAAGCAGTGACAGATTTTATTTTCTTGGGCTCCAGAATTACTGCTGACAGTGACTGCAGCACAAAATTAAAAAACACTTCCTCCTTGGAAGAACAGATATGACAAACCTAGACAGCATATTTAAAAGCAGAAATGTTAATTTTCCTGACAAAGGTCTATATAGTCAAAGCTATGGTTTTCCCAATAGTCATGTATGGATGTGAGAGCTGGACCATAAAGAAGGCTGAGCAAAGAAGAATTGATGCTTTTGAAATGTGACACTTGAGAAGACTCTTGAGAGTCCATTGGACAGCAAGCAGATCAGACCAGTCAATCCTGAAGGAAATCAACCTTGAATGTTCATTGGAAGGACTGATGCTGAAGCTGAAGCTCCAATACTTTGGCCACCTGATGTGAAGAGTCAACTCACTGAAAAATACCCTGATGCTGGGAAAGATTGAAGGCAAAAGGAGAAGGGGGAGGCAGAGGGTAAGATGGTTTGATAGCACCACCGATTCAATGGATATGAATTTGAGCAAACTCCAAGAGATAATGGAAGACAGGGGAGCCTGGAGTGCTGCAGTTCATGGGGTCACAAAAAGTCAGACACGACTTAGCAACTGAACAACCACCTTACTGGCTAAAGCAAGAGGTCAGAAGTTCTATGCTCTTCCAAGATATGATCCTCTTCACCTGTAAAGTCTGATAGCAGCTACCATCCCCCACCATTACCACTACACACATACAACACCTATCTGAGAGCCACTATTGAATCTAAAGGGCCACAAATATAAAATAAAATAATATAAAATAAAACTACTATAGGATATAAAAAACAACCAAAAAAAAAAAAGCAAACTATGTGAACTATCTCAAAAAGCATGATTATATAGCATAAAGCTATATATGCTATATATAGCATATATATATATATGCTCAGCAAATGCTGAGCTGGATTGAGAAATATTAGGATTGGCCAGAGCAGTTAGGAAAGGCTTTATTGAGAGCAGGGGGCTTGAACTGTGTCTTGAAAGATCAATAAGGCACATTGAAAGAAAACTTAAAACACTTCACCTTTGTCATACAAAAATCGTAATTTGAAAACTTGAGCAAGCCATGACTTAAAATGCATTTTTAAAAACTCTGAGGAGACTATGTACTCAGTCCTAAAATATGTTTTGGGGAAGTGGATAGGAACATTTTGCTCTTCGTACAGAAACAGGGATGAGGGTGGGAGGAGTCAATTAAGGGTAATACTCAAGAGAAAAACAAGTTTTTTTTACAGCTTTCAATTTTAAAAGAAAACACTAAAAATAGTTTTTAATCTTTAAACAATATAAAACCATATATAAACACAGACGAATAACTGAAAAACTGATCAAGAAAACAGAAATTTAGATTTCAATTAATAATACAATTACAATTTTTTAAACCTCAGCCCCAGTTCAGTTCAGTTCAGTCGCTCAGTCGTGTCTGATTCTTTGTGACCCCATGAATCGCAGCACGCCAGGCCTCCCTGTCCATCACCAACTCCCGGAGTTCACTCAGACTCACGTCCATCAAGTCAGTGATGCCATCCAGCCATCTCATCTTCTGTCATCCCCTTCTCCTCCCGCCCCCAATCCCTCCCAGCATCAGAGTCTTTTCCAATGAATCAACTCTTCACATGAGGTAGCCAAAGTACTGGAGTTTCAGCTTGAGCATCATTCCTTCCAAAGAAATCCCAGGGCTGATCTCCTTCACAATGGACTGGTTGGATCTCCTTGCAGTCCAAGGGACTCTCAAGAGTCTTCTCCAACACCACAGTTCAAAAGCATCAATTCTTCGGCGCTCAGCCTTCTTCACAGTCCAACTCTCACATCCATACATGACCACTGGAAAAACCATAGCCTTGACTAGACAGACCTTTGTTGGCAAAGTAATGTCTTCGCTTTTGAATATGCTATCTACGTTGGTCAGCCCCAGATTATAGCCAATTACAGGAAACAGAAAGGAGAGGGAAATATGATCAAAGAGTGGTAAAAATGTCTTTCTCAGTCCAAACCCTGGCTATCTCTGTGGTTTTCCAAGTCCACCAGCCAAAACACTTGCCAATATGACTGGACAAATACTTGTCCAGGTCCACTGCTGATCAGCAAGGCTAATGCAGTAAACTCCAAATGAAGTTATAGGTTTTCCCTTAGTCTTCACCTCCTGGCTAAATTTTTCAGAGCAAAAATACCCCTAAGGATATATCCTAGGGATATTTCTATCAGATGAAAGCAACAACACTGTCTGACCAGTGGAATCTGATTTTTAAATTATATCAAGTTAGAGTATACCTCAACTAACAATTTTCAATATTCAAAATAAGGTAGTGGTCAAGAATACAGATATGAGCATTACATCTGCAGGGTTTGAATCCCCACTCTGATGATCTTGGGAAAGTTACCTAGCCTGTCAGTTATACATGTGTAAAACAATGGTAATAATATTACTTCATAAATTGTTGTAGTCCTGAAGAATTAACTAAAGTAATCTTTCACAGCCTCAAAGACTTGTGAAAACACTTTTCACTCTCCCAGACTCCTGAAAGAAGCTGCACTCCTCTCTGACATAGCACAGGTAAGGGACCTTAACAAACCTTTCCTTTCCTCATTCCAGTGTCCTAGAAAAGTGAACTACTCCACTGGAAAGTAAAGTTCCTTTAAAACAATGCTACCCTAGGCTTGTGCAATTAGAACCCAAAGTTGAATCCAGTTGGCAGATCCAATTTGAAAAGGACTGTTTCCAAGAATCTAACATCTAAATTTACATGAAATAATAAGGATTTTAGGAAAGGTGGGTTAACATGAAGGGCAAATAGGAAGTATGATATGGGCACATTCAGACCTCAGAACACCAGAAAGCACAGTACACAGTTTCCAAATGCTCAGGACCGACTATCTGGAAAGCATGAGGAATTGGCCAGATGCAGTCTGCTAGCTAAGAGAGTCCAAAATTTTTTCAAAAAATCTACCCTCAACAATGCCCAACTAATTCCTGCTTAACATTTAGATAATCATCTTAGACAACAGTGCCTTCAGAAAGTGTACTCCCAAAACTAGTTTCTTTAACCTTGACTTTCATAGCACTTATTTCCTTAAACATGCCAAATACTTACCAGAATTATCTATTTAATCAATTTCTAGTTTAGTGGTCTTCAAAACATTGCTCCACAACCTTCCAAAAGATTTTTTTTTAATATGGACATGAATACTTATGTTTCCATGTAGGATGAAGTAGTCTGAAGCAGACTGAAAAACAACTAAAATTTGGATAAATTACAAAAATCACATATTTAAAACCATCAAAGAGCTACAAATGTGGAACTTCCCTGGCAGTCCAGTGGTAGGTGCTGGACCCTCCACTGCAGGGGGCACAGTGCCATGATTCAATCCCTGGTCAGGAAATAAGATCTCTCATGCCATGCAGTGAGGAAAAAGAAAAAAGAGCAGCAAAGGCAATAAGAAATATCAGAGGCAAAATTCCAGAGAGCAGAGAACCATTCAGAAGTAATCTTAGAATGCACAGGGTTTGGGAGACATTTGTCATTTTGGGGCACAAGCCAGCAGCTGAGATTTGAAGTCAGGGCAAGCACAGGAATGCTACTATAGGGCAGAGAAATGAGCCAAATCTTTGATAACTGCTTGGGATGGAGTGACAAAACTGAGGATTTGAAAAGCCTCAAACACAAGATCAGTTTCTTCCTCAAAGTATTCGCTAAATTCTGAAGGTAAGCCAAAACTTCCAGAAAGTAGAGTAGAATTTTCTAGAGTCTATGGATATTTAGGAGATAAAGGGTCTTGAATATAACCAGTGGGAGGTGAAAGCATTGGAGGGAATGACAGATTAATGCTACCATCTATTATCACTTTTTTCCTCATTGCATTTTCCGATATGGACACAGCCAGAGACTAAGAATTTAGGCTTCAGAAAGCTGCTCTTAGGAAATAGAGTAACCAGTAGTCTTGGCAGTTGTGATTTCAAGCCTACAGCCAGTCTTTCCCCAAAAGATGTGAGATATTTTGAAATTTCAAACGGTGAAAGAATAATTCAAATATCTCTGGAAAGTAGAGTGAAAACTTAATATTGGTTCTAAACATAGGATTTCCCCCTTCTTCTCATGCTGTCAGTGAAAAACCATAAAGGACCATGTCCTCGGAATAAGTAAAACAAAGATGGACTAGATCTCACCAAAACTGAAAACCAGTCTTGACCTAAATAAGTTTGCAACAGGATTAAGGTGGCCGCTATTCAACCTTCTTAGACTCTTACTTCTCTGGTAAAAAAAAAAAAAAATTCCATTATCTGAACCTTCTAAAGTTGTTATTGGGGTGTGAGTATGTGTGTTTAATATAAAGCATCTGACATTCAAACAAAAATTACTAGGTATACAAAAATATAACCACTTGACTGGTAACCAATAAAAGCAGAGCAAAATAGGTGATCTAGATACTGGAATTAGCAGACAAGGACTTTAAATGATTCATACATTAAACAAAAGAAAGGAAAAGATAGAGATAAAAAGATACAAAATTTCAACAGGCAAGTGAAATTTATATAAAGAATTAAATGGACATTCTAAAACTGAAAATAAAATATAAGATTAAGAACCCAATGGACATATATAAAAATAAACTGACCTAACCAAAGACAGGAAGTAAGCTCAAAGAGATATCAACAGAAAATATCCAAACTGAAGCACAAAAAGAAAAAGGACTGCTAGAGGTAGTAGAGAAGAGAAAAAAAAATATGAAGAGAAAGAAAATAAACAGAACATGGAAACATGTGGGACACAGTCAAAAGATCTAACATACATGTAGTTACAGCTCCAGAAGAACAAGAGAGAGAGAACAAGGCAGAAGCAGCATCTGAAGAGATAATGATGGAGGATTTCCTACAACTGATCAAAGATCCACTGGAATAAAAAGTTTCCAGCAGCTTTCAAGCCTTACCGCCCCTGTTCACCTTTGTGCCCCACAAATGGGCAAGCCAGCAAGACAGCCTGCCTGCTACCCACTTTGGCATTGGTAAGTTTCAAAACACAGTAGCCTTGGCCCATGGTAACTATCATGGGCCACTATCACCCCATCTACACCCTAACCTATTTCCACAATGAAAGCTAAAGCTAGTCCCTCCTCCTCACTCTCTCAAGCTATTCTTGGACCTGCTTGGGAGCCTGCCCTGCTCACCTCCAGAAAGCCTCATTCCATGAATAATAAAGCCTTTTTTATCCTCTTGATTCATCTGTGGTAAAATCAATCTCAACATCCTAATGAAATTTTTGGTGAAAGAGGTTGATCCTGCCTCTCACAGGGTACCATAATACAACTGGTGCTGTGAGTAGAATGTTCAGATGATGACCACAGCCACTGAGGGTCTTTCCTTCCTTCTGTTAGCTTGCTGACTAGTTCTGCTGACTGCTGGTGTGCGTGCACTTTACTGTACAGTTGCTGTCTGCTAGCTAGCAAGCTCTCTGAGCTGTGCTGCTGCCTGCTAGAGAGTTTAGACTTGGAGCTGTGCTGCTTTGTGTTGCATTTGCTGATTCCTACTAAGCTTTTGTTGGGCTTCCCTGGTGGCTCAGCGATAAAGAATCTGCCTGCAGTGCAGGAGCTGCAGGTGAAGAGGGTTCAATCCAAGATCCCCTGGAGGAGGAAATGGCAACCCACACCAGTATTCTTGCCTGGGAAATCCATGGACAGAGGAGCCTGGCAGGCTACAGTCCATAGGCTTGCAAAGAGTTGGACATGACTGAAGCGACTTAGCACATATGCATAACAAATTATCACAGACTTGGTGGGTTCAGTTCAGTTCAGTTCAGTCACTCAGTCGGGTCCGACTCTTCGCAACCCCATGAATCGCAGCACACCAGGCCTCCCTGTCCATCACCAACTCCCGGAGTTCACTCAGACTCACGTCCATCGAGTCAGTGATGCCATCCAGCCATCTCATCCTCTGTCATCCCCTTCTCCTCCCGCCCCCAATCCCTCCCAGCATCAGAGTCTTTTCCAATGAGTCAACTCTTCACATGAGGTAGCCAAAGTACTGGAGTTTCAGCTTGAGCATCATTCCTTCCAAAGAAATCCCAGGGCTGATCTCCTTCACAATGGACTGGTTGGATCTCCTTGCAGTCCAAGGGACTCTCAAGAGTCTTCTCCAACACCACAGTTCAAAAGCATCAATTCTTCGGCGCTCAGCCTTCTTCACGGTCCAACTCTCACATCCATACATGACCACTGGAAAAACCATAGCCTTGACTAGACAGACCTTTGTTGGCAAAGTAATGTCTTCGCTTTTGAATATGCTATCTACGTTGGTCAGCCCCAGATTATAGCCAATTACAGGAAACAGAAAGGAGAGGGAAATATGATCAAAGAGTGGTAAAAATGTCTTTCTCAGTCCAAACCCTGGCTATCTCTGTGGTTTTCCAAGTCTACCAGCCAAAACACTTGCCAATATGACTGGACAAATACTTGTCCAGATCCACTGCTGATCAGCAAGGCTAATGCAGTAAACTCCAAATGAAGTTATAGGTTTTCCCTTAGTCTTCACCTCCTGGCTAAATTTTTCAGAGCAAAAATACCCCTAAGGATATATCCTAGGGATATTTCTATCAGATGAAAGCAACAACACTGTCTGACCAGTGGAATATGATTTTTAAATTATATCAAGTTAGAGTATACCTCAACTAACAATTTTCAATATTCAAAATAAGGTAGTGGTCAAGAATACAGATATGAGCATTACATCTGCAGGGTTTGAATCCCCACTCTGATGATCTTGGGAAAGTTACCTAGCCTGTCAGTTATACATGTGTAAAACAATGGTAATAATATTACTTCATAAATTGTTGTAGTCCTGAAGAATTAACTAAAGTAATCTTTCACAGCCTCAAAGACTTGTGAAAACACTTTTCGCTCTCCCAGACTCCTGAAAGAAGCTGCACTCCTCTCTGACATAGCACAGGTAAGGGACCTTAACAAACCTTTCCTTTCCTCATTCCAGTGTCCTAGAAAAGTGAACTACTCCACTGGAAAGTAAAGTTCCTTTAAAACAATGCTACCCTAGGCTTGTGCAATTAGAACCCAAAGTTGAATCCAGTTGGCAGATCCAATTTGAAAAGGACTGTTTCCAAGAATCTAGCATCTAAATTTACATGAAATAATAAGGATTTTAGGAAAGGTGGGTTAACATGCCATCATACATGACCACAGGAAAAACCATAGCCTTGACTAGACAGACCTTTGTTGGCAAAGTAATGTCTCTGCTTTTCAATATGCTATCTAGGTTGGACATAACTTTCCTTCCAAGGAGTAAGCGTCTTTTAATTTCATGGCTGCAGTCACCATCTGCAGTGATTTTGGAGCCCAAAAAAATAAAGTCTGACACTGTTTTCCCATCTATTTCTCATGAAGTGATGGAACCGGATGCCATGATCTTTGTTTTCTGAATGTTGAGCTTAAAGCCAACTTTTTCACTCTTCACTTTCACTTTCATCAAGAGGCTTTTTAGTTCCTCTTCACTTTCTGCCATAAAGGTGGTGTCATCTGCATATCTGAGGTTATTGATATCTTGATGGGTTAAAACAACACAAATTTATTATCTTAAAATTCTGCAAATCAGAACCCTAACACAGCTCTTACTAGGCTAAAATCAAGCTGTCAGGAGGGCTCTTGAGAAGTATCCATTTGTTTGTCTTTGCAGTTTCTGGAAGCTGCCCAGATTCCTTAACTCAAGGGTCCTTCCTCTATCTTCAAAGCAAGCAACATTGCACCTCTTTGATGGTTCTTCTGTAATTAAATCTCCCTCCAATTACAGCCAGGAAAGCGCTCCTACTTTTAAAAATTCCTGTTACTAGACTGGACCAGTCAGATAATCCAGAATAATCTCTCCATATCAATTAAGTCTTTAATTACATCTGTAAAGCCCCTTTGTCATATAAGGTAACACTTTCAAGGTACCAGGGATTAGGACATGGACATCTTTGAGGCCATTATTCTGCCTACTACAGATACATGGATGAACTTTGAAAATACTATGCTAAGTGAAAGAAGCCAGACACAAAAGATCACATATTCTATGATTCCACTTATATGAAATGTCCAGGATAAGGAAATTCATAGAGACAGAAAGTAGATTAGTGGTCTCCAGGAGCTAGGAGTAGAAGGAATGGAAAGCAATTGTTAATGGTTGTGGGATTTTCTTCTGGGGGGGGGCTTAAATACGCTGTGAAATCAGGTAATGTTGATGGTAACACAACTCTGTAAATATATTTATAACCACTGTATTGTATACTGTTTTAAAGGCTGAATCTGATAGTATGTGGATTATATCCCACATTATATCTCACATTTTAAAAATTAGCAAAACACTCGAACGGCCCTTCACAAAAGTGTATATGTAAATGTTCAACACCTGAAAAGATGCTTCACCTGAAAAGATGCTCAACATCAGAGATGTGTGATTTTTTTAATAAAACCATAATGAGATGCCACTACACACTACCAGAATGGCTAAAATGAATAGGACAGAAAATACCAAGTGTTAGTGAAGACAAAGAGCAAGGGTCAACAAAATAAGACTCATTACTGCCTTATTCATAAATAAAGTTTTATAAGAATGCAACCATACTCATTCATTTATATACTGTCCATGGCTTCTTTGGTGGCTCAGAGGGGCTTCCCCGGTGGCTCAGATGGTAAATCATCTGCCTGCAACGCGGGAGACCCAGGTTCATTCCCTGGGTCGGGAAGATCCCCTGGAGAAGGAAATGGCAACCCACTCCAGTACTCTTGCCTGGAAAATTCCATGGACAGAGGAGTCTGGTAGGCTACAGTCCATGGGTTGCAAAGAGTCAGACACAACTGAGCAACTTCACTTTCTTTATTTCTTTCTATGGCTTCTTTCATGCTACAATAGCAGACCTGAGTGTCTGCCATAGGATCACATGGCCCATAAAGCCTAAAATACTTACTATCCAGTTATTCAATATATAACCCCCAACCCTTGACGTAGAGCAACCAGAGCTCTCATACATTGCTCCTGGGAGTGTAAATTGGTACAACCACTCTGGAAAACTATTTGGTTTATCTACAAAAACTGAACAAATATATACACTACAAACCCCTACAGACCATGGGGTCGCAGTATCAAACCCAACTTAGCAACTAAACAACAACAATGAACAATTTCCTGTGGCTGCTGTAACAGATGATCATAGCTTTGTTGGCTTAAAACAAAATAAACTTATCCTCTCATAGCTCTGAAGGCTCAGAGCATTAAAACTTTCTTCTGAATTACACTGTCATTACAATTAGTACCAGCATGCAATTGAACAAAACAGTATAAACATAATAAAATTTATGTAGATACAAAACCTAAGAAAAATTGTATTTGCATCATATTTCTTAGTGAGATGAATGTAGCTTTTATTTTATGACTTCATGCTTTTACCCACAGTAACAATTGCTCTGGGCTTCCCTAGTAGCAAAGTTGATAATCGTTGCTCTACAAAATCAATCCCTTTCCTATATTTATTTATTTTTAAATATAAATTCTGAAAAAGCTTGTTTACATAAGTAATTAGGAATAATCATTTTGCTATGGCAACAGCACATAATTCTTTGATCTCCAGACTTATTTGCCAAAAATCCTATAGTGACCTATTACTAAAAATTACTTCTAATTATCTATCAATTAACAGCTACATTAGGTCCTCCTTCTACTTTGTTGAAAGAAAGAACTGCAAACCAACTAAATCAGAAAAAGATTTGTGGTCGAGTGATTTGGGTCATTCACTTTCTCAAGATCATCAATTTACCTTCTAAGCACCATAGCAAGATCAGGAATGGATTAAAAGTACGCAAAGGCAATGAATTATATTGTACTACAGTCCATAGGGTCCCAAAGAGTCAGACACGACAGAAGTGACTGAGCATGCACACATAGTTGTCAAAATATTTTTAAAATTAATGAAAAAAACATTAAATATGTTTCAGTGTCAATGTATTGAATAAAAGATAAGGTGGCAAGTCAAATAACTCAATTTTATAGTAGTGAGCAAAAATATTTCTACATACCACAAAATGAATGACATCTGTGATTTGTGATAAAGGTACAGGCACTGTTAATATCACTTGATTTCTATTGATGACAGTCTAGGTACTGCTAATATTCCTGTGGTTACAATCACTTTCATAATTGATAAAGATTAAATATTCTATTTATATGTTAAACAAATGTGATTTTCTTTCCACAATAGTTCACAGGACCCCCAGAATTCTAAGGTTAAGAACTCCTGGTTTGATGGAAGGAAGGAGGTAGTGAGGAGGAGGAGATGAAGCAAGGAGAGGAGTGAAAATCGAGGGCAGGAAGACAGGATGGAGGACAAAACAGAATGAAGAGGAGCAAAAAATAAATATAGGCTACATCTCTGGACTCCGGCTAAGCAAATACGCTTGGAGATTCGCAGACAGTACTTGGAGTTACTTCTAAGGTGATTTTATACTAACGTTTTACAAGTTGTTTCTTCAGCTGAGTTCTATCCACTTAGTCCCATAAAGGGTCACCCGATTGCATCACATCTAAGTCTAAATACAACCAGTATTTTCCATGATCTTCCAGAATGGTGAGTATAAATTTGATCCCCTCAGGGCCACACCCCAAATCTTGTGCCCTCAGTCCCCATCCCCTTCACTAACAGGGAGTCCATATTTTCTTGGTATACCCCCTCTTCCATTAGTCCCTCTCGGAGTCCTCAAAAGAGGGTGCTGCTCACCTGTCTTCTGAGTCGCCACTTGCTGCTCTCAGACCTCAGCCCAGGGTCCCTCAGCCTACGGTCGGGTGTCGGTTCATGCCCTCCTCTGTCCACCGACCGTGGGACTCTTCACCACTGCTGACAGGGAAAAATACCCGCCTCGCGGGTTCCTCTTTTTCGCTCCCCTGCGCCGGCTTTCCCTTTTGTTCTCAGCCCAAGGGAGAGCAGAGGGTGAGGTCCGAGTCAAGCGTGGGGTGGCCGCTTGCAGCAACGCCCGCAAGGCTCGGTGGGCTCTTCCTCACTCACCGGGTTTCTTCCCCTCAGGGGGCGCCAATTAGAGGACCATCGTTCTTCCGCAGGCTTCCTCGGATTCAGTTCCATGTTCTGGGCGCCCCAGAAAGTCAAGCAGAGGCGGAACACGTGTTGGAAAGTCACCGCATGTTCGACGACCTGTGGAAAGTTCCTGCACTTTCAGTGACACGACGCAGGACCGTTGTTGGCTGTGAGGAGGCTCTGCGCTGCTCTCGCCGATGATGAGGCACCGCGAGATATTCTGGGCTGTGAGGGGGCTTCTGGCTCCGCCCAGCCAAAAAAAACTGGTCCACCCGCAAAGAAAGGCCACGGAGAGAAAACCGTAGGAGCAAAGCAGCACCAAATTCCGCTCATCCCAGATCTCTCTCTCTCCTGAGCATCATGACTGCCTTTGAGTTCTTTTTAGGTTGTGCTTTGAACCTCCCCAGCAAGAGATCCAAACAGGAAAATGACAGCAGTACTCCTTTCTCAACCCCCAGTATTAAGTTTCTAAAACTTGCAGAATAGGATCTTTTTGTTCGTTTATACAACAAGATATCTTACCAGTGCCTCCTATATGCACTGGGGATGTAATGATGTATAAAATAGCCCAGCCTCTGAAAATCACAGAATTAAAAATCTCATTAAAGAGGTAAATAAACTGGAACTTATAATACAACAAATAAGTTACATGTCAGAGGAAGAGAAAGCATTTATAGGACTATAAGACAAGGGCTTCTAACCCAGACTTGGGGAATCTCATAAAGCTTAGAGAAACTTGAAAGATAAAATATGAAAGATAATAAAAAGGGCTTTTCCAAGCCAAGAGAGTGGACAGAGAAAGTTTCAAGCATAAGCAACTGCTTGTCATAAAGCCTAGAGACAAGAAAAATCATAGCTCCCTGGAGACAATAAAGGACATTCAGTATGCCCGACTGCTGGGGCAATGCAAGCAAGCCATTAAGAATATTGGCTCTGGAAGTAAATTATCTGAGTTCAAACCCCAGCTCTGCCACTTATCATCATGGAGAAGCAGGGTGACAAAGCAAAGAGAAGGCAGTTCATGAAGGACTTTGATAAGCCACATATGAAAAATAGAGAGCCTTTGGAATCAGAGGGTTGATGTAATCAGATTTGTTTTATGAATACCTATCTCTTCCCAAACAAAAGCTAAGGCAATTCATCACCACTACACCTTCCTTACAAGAGTTGCTAAAGGAATTTGTTTAAGCTGAAATGAAAAGACACTAATAAGTAATCAGAAAACATGAAAGCTTAAAATTAACAGGTAAAAGAAAGCATATAGTGAGATTTATTATACTCTAATACTGTAATGATGGTATAAATCACTTTGAACTGTAAAATGACTGTAGGGAATGGTATTTGATATCCTATGATAAATAATAATGGGAAAAATATGAAAAAGAAAGTATGCGTGTATAACTGAATCACTTTGCTGTACCATAGAAATTAACACAACATTGTAAATCAACTATAATTCAATATAATAATTTTTTTAAGATAAAATTTTAAAAATATCAATCTCTGATTTGTGAAGACTAGAGTCAGGGAAAAAGGAGTTGAAAAATCCAAGGTTATCAAGATTGAACCAATGAAAGCTCTTGTAGGTATGTTTTTATTCAGGCTAATAAAGCTGTTAAGGCTGTTAACGTTAACATTCACCTCAGTTCAGTTCAGTTCAGTCACTCAGTCGTGTCCGACTCTTTGCAACCCCATGAGCTACAGCATGCCAGGCCTCCCTGTCCAACACCAACTCCCAGAGCCTACCTAAACTCATGTCCATTGAATCAGTGATGCCATCCAACCATCTCATCCTCTGTCGTCCCCTTCTCCTCCTGCCTTCAATCTTTCCCAGCATCAGGGTCTTTTCCAATGAGTCAGCTCTTTGCATCAGGTGGCCAAAATATTGGAGTTTCAGCTTCAGCATCAGTCCTTCCAATGAACACCCAGGACTGATCTCCTTTAGGATGGACTGGTTGGATCCCTTTGCTGTCCAAGGGACTCTCAAGAGTCTTCTCCAACACCACAGTTCAAAAGCATCAATTCTTCGATGCTCAACTTTCTTCACAGTCCAACTCTAACATCCATACATGACCACTGGAAAAACCATAGCCTTGACTAGACGGACCTTTGTTGGCAATGTCTCTGCTTTTGAATATGCTGTCTAGGTTGGTCATAACTTTCCTTCCAAGGAGTAAGCATCTTTTAATTTCATGGCTGCAATCACCATCTGCAGTGATTTTGGAGCCCAAAAAAAAACAAAGTCTCACTGTTTCCACTGTTTCCCCATCTATTTCCCATGAAGTGATGGGACCAGATGCCATGATCTTAGTTTTCTGAATGTTGAGTTTTAAGCCAACTTTTTCACTCTCCTCTTTCACTTTCATCAAGAGGCTCTTTAGTTCTTCACTTTCTGCCATAAGGATGGTGTCATCTGCATATCTGAGGTTATTGATATTTCTCCTGACAATCTTGATTCCAGCTTGTGCTTCATCCAGCCCAGCGTTTCTCATGATGTACTCTGCATATAAGTTAAATAAGCAGGGTGACAATATACAGCCTTGACGTACTCCTTTTTCTATCTGGAACCAGTCCATGGTTCCATGCCCAGTTCTAACTGTTGCTTCCTGACCTGCATACAGGTTTCTCAAGAGGCAGATCAGGTGGTCTGGTATTCCCATCTCTTTCAGAATTTTCCAGTTTATTGTGATCCACACAGCCAAAGGCTTTGGAATAGTCAATAAAGCAGAAGTAGACATTTTTCTGGAACTCTCCTGACATTCACCTCACATCTATGAATAATAGTGATGTTGTTGTTCATTGTTGTTCAGTCACCCAGTTGTTTCTGACTCTTTGTGACCCCATGGACTGCAGCACACCAGGCCTCCCTGTTCCTCACCATCTCCTGAAGTTTGCCCAAGTTCATGTCCATTGCATCGGTGATGCCATCCAGCCATCTCATTCTCTGACACCCTTCTCTCCTTCTGTCCTCAAACTTTCCCAACATCAGGGACTTTTCCAATGAGTCACCTGTTTGCATCAGATGACCAAAATACAGGGCAGTTATCCCCTTCACGGATCACTGCCTTTTTGTGGTGAAGAAGTTTGTGTCACTCAAGTTATGAGCCATGCCATGTAAGGGCACCCAAGATGGACAGGTCATAGTGGAGAGTTCTGACAAAACGTGATCCACTTGTAGGAAGGAATGGCAAACCACCCCAGTATACTTGCTGTGAGAACCTCATGAACTGTATAAATAATAGTGATATGTCCAAATAATTTCAGTGTAATTGAAATTACACTGTGTGCTAAAATTACCATGCGTGCTAAAACTTTCCAGTTTGTTTTTGGCTGGCTCGGAATTTGGTTTGTTTGGTAACAGATAATCTGAAAATTAAGAAAATGTTGTCCCTGTTGGCTCTATCCAAACATGCCTTTCTCATTTTGTAACACCAGGTTGTCACTGACTCCCACATTCTTGATCTCACAGTTTCACAGAGACTGCGGCACTTGGATGCTCAATGCAAAAAGTCCTTTGACATATTTTGTTTAGTCTGTTTGGTCTAGCTAAAAGGTATTTCTCAATTGTCTCTCTAAAATATGGGGTTATATAGGTCTTGTTTTGGCCCATATTAAATTTCTGCCAAAGCATATGCCCTTAATTATTCTTATCCCAGCTCACTTCCCTGCTTCCTAATGGTCCAGAAAAATATGTCCTTGCTTTACTTCCTCTTAGCTTCCTTTGCCTCTCACAAGACCATATCACAGAAAGTTCAAATCTCATTTCACCATATATTTAACCTTCTGTTTTTGTTCCTGTCCCTCTTCCTATATTGCCTCTTTTCCTCATTATCCCCAAAAGGAATGACTCAAGATCACACATTCTCAAATATGGAAGCAAATTCTCATTTACTAGAATTTCTCATAGAGGAAAAGGTTATAGTGTATAACTATCCAAGTAATTAATCCATTGCCAATTTTCCAGGCAGATGAGCACAAGGCAGTCAAAAGTATTGGATGCTATCTTTGACTATTCCATTAACTTCTCAGACCCTGAGCAAGTCACACTGCCAAAATTCAAATCCTGTCCCTAGAACTTTCTGTTTAATCTTGGGCAATTTAACTTAACTTCTTTGCACTTCATTTTCCCCATTTGGAAGGTGGAGATAATCATAGTTTAATTTCATAGGGTTGTTGTGGGGATTAAATGAGCTGATACATGTCAGACACTGAACAGTTTCAGAAATACAATAAGAACTCAATATACGTTAGCTACTACTTCATTCAAGGCACTGGACATATAAGAATGGGTGAGATAGAAAAGGTCCTTACTCTCCTGCATTCTACGTCCTTATAGAAGAAAAAGATAACAAACAAGTAACTAAATGCAAATAATTACAAATTGTGATAACACTATAAGCAGGATGATGGAGTGGGGATGGAGCCTTTAGACAACATGGTTATGGAAGGAAGAAAGATGAGAAGGAATCAATAATGCAAGGAACTGGAGAAATAAACAGGAAATGCAAAGGCCTTGAGGTTGAAAAGATCTTGGAGAGTTCTAGAAACAGCAGGAGGTGGAGGAGGAAGGCACATTGTGGCTGAACATTGGTGAGCTCAGTGGAGAGTAGTACAAGTCAAGATTTAGGTAAAGGCCAGATTCAGTAGAACAGTTTGGGCCCTGATAAAAAGCTGAATTTATGCTAAATGCTGTGGAATCCATTGGAGGGTTTTAATTAGGAGAATAATATCAGATCTATATTTTAAGAGGAACCTTTCTAGATCTCTGTGGGATCCATAGCTCAACAGCAACCTGCCTAGCTAAAATCTTGGCACTGCCCAGAAATTTAATTAAAGGTCAGCAAAAGTCATCTCCAAAGTCCCTCCCAGCTCCAATAATCAGTGGTTCTATGCTGAACTTGAAATGAAGAGACTTTTGATTTCTCAGCAGCATAATCTAAGTGCAGCTTCCTTATTCCTTTTTCTCTCTTTACTGTTGGCTTTGAATGGTTGAGTCATTTCAAATGTATGCTTTTAATTGTTTCTTGTTTCTTGCCTCCAAATTCCCAAATGCTAATCAACAATTTTCCACTAATGAAGTGTCCAAAACTAAACACAGCATCCCAGGTGCTATCTCACTAGGGCCAAACAGAAAGAGCCATTATCTCCCTGCTTTGTGACAAGAGGTCAGTGTCTTATTTTTCTCACAATATTATACAACAGACATGTATCTAATTTGCCATTTAGCATCACCCTTGGGCCTTCTATAGACATTACTATTTTCCAGGTGTTGCCCTCCCCATGAAAAATTTTCTTTCTGATTACTTTTCCCTAGATACTTCAACTTGAAATTTTCCCAAGCTGAGGGTCATTCTATTTGCCATATTGCTAATGTTTTCTATAATTTCTTTGGCTTTCCTGGTGTTTGGAGCATATCCTCTTTTGGAGTCATCTGCAGATTTCATTAGCATGTTTGTGGACAGGATGTAGCTAGAAGGGAATTGTTGAGGGATCCATCTTCTGTCCCTTATTAATTAGGAACTGCTTCTAGAAATAGAGAAGGAGCCCCGTCATCAAAAGTAGAAATTGCCTCTGCTCTTTTCTTTCACACACACCCATGCACACATGAATGCCCCCACTTGAAATTCTTCTCAATTCTATGAATTTCCCTCTCTTAAAACTCCTTGCCATGATATAGAACAAAACCTCTATATCAGGGTCCCTGACATAAGAAACATGGATGGCATAATGCCACCGGAATGGCACAAATGCCTGCAGTTGTATTCACCACATATTCACATGATTATGTCCTTGAGTACAGGTGCAGTTCTCTAGGGAAAAGGCCCATAGTTTTCATTAGAAATTCACAGGAGTGTGTAAATCCAAACAAGAATAAAAGCCACTCTTATATCATCTTTTGTCAAAAAGTGAACCAACAGTCAGCTATATTGGAACCACAGGAGATGCTTGTTAAAATGCAGATTCTTGGGTCCTATTCCAGACTCACAGAATCAAAATAGGGATGTGCATTTTTTAATAAAATGTAAATTATTTTTGAATAGAAAATGTATATTAACTGTACAAAATATAAAAGGTCAAAAGGGAAAGGTCTCTCCTATCCCTGTTTCCCAGCGACCAGTTTCTCTTCAGAGAGGCAACCACTGTTAACAGTTTCCTATCTATTCTGCTGCTGCTGCTGCTGCTAAGTCACTTCAGTCGTGTCCGACTCTGTGCGACCCCATAGACGGCAGCCTACCAGGCTCCCCCGTCCCTGGGATTTTCCAGGCAAGCAGCCTACTGCTGCTGCTGCTGCTAAGTCGCTTCAGTCGTGTCCGACTCTGTGCGACCCCACAGACAGCAGCCCACCAGGCTCCACCGTCCCTGAGATTCTCCAGGCAAGAACACTGGAGTGGGTTGCCATTTCCTTCTCCAATACATGAAAGTGAAAAGTGAAAGTGAAGTCGAAGTCGCTCAGTCTACCAGGCTCCTCCGTCCATGGGATTTTCCAGGCAAGAGTACTGGAGTGGGGTGCCATTGCCTTCTCCGATCTATTCTTCCAGAACCTGTCCAAAAAAAAAAAAACAACTCCCAAGAGATTTTTATGCATAAAAAATTTGAGAATCATTGAGCTACGAAAAAAATTAATGTTTGAGTGCATTAAAGACTATCTTAATAAGATTTACTTTCTCTCCTGCCCATCTGAGAACCAGGTTATCCTGGAAAGCAACATCAAGCCAATCACATATAAGTAGCTTTCAATCCACATCCCCACTCAGTAAAGGAAATACCTTCAATATTAATAATATTTTTTTCTGTTTGACTGAAGGTTATTGCCCCTGGGTCCAACTCTTTGTGACCCAGGCTGGTACCCCGCCACTGTATTACTTGATTCAGGTGTTGAATGAACTGATCAGCTGACTAATCAGTTAAGCCTCTGACTGCCCAGAGGCTGTGTAATCATTCCCCTCAAAAGCTCTTGACATTTTTAGGGGGATAAATCTCTCTTTGCCCTGCAAAGGGGCTTCTCTTATTAACTCTTAGAAATGCCTCTATCTGAGAAATGCTGTGCACACAATTAACTGTTTATTATAGATATTAACAAATCCAGGCTGTTTTACCCCTGCTCTATCAGGGAGCTCCCTCTCCATGTTTCTGTCTGGGTTGGTGCAGGGCTTCAAGCCAAGTAAAGCGTGAGTTAGTGTTTTCAGATATGAAGCACTGTTGAATATATGTCCTAGAAAAGAGCAGATGTACTTTAATGCCAGCCTCAAACTTCAGCCCCAATCCATTCAATTTCACACTGAAAGGCTAACAAATATATAAAGAGATGCTTAAATTTGTTAGAAATAAAAGACAGGCAAGTTGATGTTGTTGTTGTTGTTGTTTTTATGAAAAAGTACTTCATGCCCATTAGCTTGGCCGGATTTGAAAAGTGAATGATACTAAGTGTAGGCTAAGATGTAGGAAAACAGAAAACTTCAGACATTACTGGTTAAGGGCAATCTGGCTGTACTGAGTAACACTGAGTATATGTATACACTGTGACCCAACAGTCCCACAGTGGGTACATATCAGAGGAAACCCCCACTGATCCAGAAGGCAATGGTAAGGATGTCACTGTGGCATTGTTGGTGGTAGATAAAAACTGATGGCAATCTAAGTGTCCCTCTCTAAGGGACATTAGAATGAAATTAATGTTGTGGCAATGCAGCGTGGAAGAACATTGAGAACCATCATATCAGTCATAATTCAGCAACATGGACAGATTTTACAAATGTAGTGTTGAGTGAAAACATGATAAGCAGAACAAGTTCTACAGCACTTCTAATGAAAATTAAAAGCACAGGCAGAAAGTGGACCAGTGGTTGCTAAAGGCTGGGTGAGGGGGAGAGAAGCATCTAATAAATAAGGGCCTCTTTGGGGAGGTTTCTGAAAATATTCTGGAATTAGGTAATGATGATGGTTGCACAGCTTTATGAATATGCTAAAAACCACAGAATTGTATATCCTAAAAGGGTGAATTTTATGGTATGGGAAACATTACAATAAAAGAAAAAAACACACAAACCAATATTTTCTAAAAGATTTATTTAGTTACGGCTATACTGGGTCTTCGTTGTTGCTCAAGGGCTTTCTCTAGTTGTGAAGAGCAAGGGTTACTCTCTAGTTGTGGTACACGGGCTTCTTACCGCAGTGGCCTCTGCTGCTGTGAAGCACGGGCTCTAGGGTGCTGGCTTAGTCATTGTGACACACAGGCTTAGTTGCTCTGTCCATGGCATGTGGGATCTTCCTGGAGCAGGGATTGAACCCGTGTCTCCTGCATTAGCAGATGGATTCTCAATCACTGGGTGACCAAGGAAGCCCCAAACAATATTTTATACTTGTTTTAAGGACACATCAAAAAAGTTGGAATGGCTGCCTGAAGCAGGAGGAGATGGGATTGGGATTAGGATGTAGTGTTGTTGTTGTTGTTGTTAAATTGCTAAATCGTGTCCAGCTCTTTGCCAACCCCATGGACTACAGCCCCCTGGGCTCCTCCATGGGATTTCCCAGGCAAGAATACTGGAGTGCATTTTCATTTCCTTCTCCGGACATCTTTCAGACACATGGATTGAACTCATGTCTCCTGCATTGGCAAGCAGATTCTTTACCACTGAGCCACCAAAGAACTTTCAGGATGGCGTGGAAGAGGACTTTACAAAGCCCATGAACTGAAAAAGATGATTTACTCAATCCTCTGTGCTTGTGGTAAAACCAACAAATAATCAACAATAACAACAGAATTCAGAGGTGGGATGCAGGAGGAAATGGCAACCCACTCCAGCATTCTTGTCTGGGAAATCCCACAGACCGAGGAGTCTGGCGGGCTACAGTTCATGGTGTCGCAAAGAGTCAGACATGACTGAGCACATATGGACTTGGAGGTGGGGAGGAAAAAGGAAAAACATGTTTACAATTAGTTTTAATGAGGGAAAACATGTTATAATGATGAATGAAAAGAAACAGAATACTATAGTTGTAGAAATATACGTGACTATGTAAGATGGTGTAAGTAAATGGGCAAAGATATGACAGGTAGCTGTAGTAGAGTATTGTGTAAAATTGTGTGGCACAGTGGCAGGCATCTGCCCTTGGTTGTATAATCTTGGCTAACATGGTATTTAATCTCTCTGTAGTTTAGCTTCCTCATATAAAGTGGAAATAATAATAACACCTACTTCCAAAGGTTCTTCTGAGAATTAAATGACTTAGTTTATGCCTAATACATAGTAAGGGTTAACTGGTACCGTTTTCTTAACTTTTTAAGCTGTACTCTCTGAACTCAAACTGTGTATCCAACTGAGCACCACTACCCACCAGCAACAGGAATTTCGCAAAGTTACCCAATCTGAGCCTAAGTTGTCTCATCTGTTGTGAGAATTAAAAGGGATAATGTACTTGGCACATGGTAAGCACTTGATAAATGTCAACAGATTATATTCTTCAGTTCAGTCAGTTCAGTTCAGTCACTCAGATCAGACCAGATCAGTCGCTCAGTCGTGTCCGACTCTTTGCGACCCCATGAATCTCAGCACGCCAGGCCTCCCTGTCCATCACCAACTCCCGGAGTTCACTCAGACTCACGTCCATCGAGTCAGTGATGCCATCCAACCATCTCATCCTCTGTTGTCCCCTTCTCCTCCTGCCCACAATCCCTCCCAGCATCAGAGTCTTTTCCAATGAGTCAACTCTTCGCATGAGGTGGCCAAAGTACTGGAGTTTCAGCTTTAGCATCATTCCTTCCAAAGAAATCCCAGGGCTGATCTCCTTCAGAATGGACTGGTTGGATCTCCTTGCAGTCCAAGGGACTCTCAAGAGTCTTCTCCAACACCACAGTTCAAAAGCATCAATTCTTCGGCGCTCAGCCTTCTTCACAGTCCAACTCTCACATCCATACATGACCACAGGAAAAACCATAGCCTTGACTAGACGGACTTTTGTTGGCAAAGTAATGTCTCTGCTTTTGAATATGCTTTCTAGGTTGGTCATAACTTTCCTTCCAAGGAGTAAGCGTCTTTTAATTTCATGGCTGCAGTCACCATCTATAGTGACTCAGTCATGTCCAATTCTTTGCGATCATTCTCAGGGATATTATTAATACATTGTCATAGTTTTAAAAGTATTACAAAAAAGAAGATACAAAATATATGTTTCATATTCTTCCTAATGTTTAAGTTCTTCCACTTTCATTTTATTTCATTTTGGGTATAATCTGCCCAGGCTTTCCTCTTTGGCCTAGGTTATATACTCGCGTGCACTTTGAACATCTCTTTCATAGGAATAACTAACTAATTAGATAGGTAAGCAATTTCTGGTTCACATCTGTCATTCTTAGGAGAATCTAAACTCAGTCATGGCAAGGATTATTGAATATTAACAAGTATTTATTGAGTGAATGAACAAGTAATTAAGCAAATAAAAGCATTTTAATACATATATTCTGAAATATCTTAGTCATGAGGTTAAAGGCAAGTATCATTTCCTCCATCTCTCTGAGAACTGAGGAGTTGCCCACTTTGTAAGCTAGAAAGATAATCAACATCCAGATTCTGGAGAACTGTTTTTGGCAGCTCTTCCTTACTAGAATCACACTGCCTGAATCTGTCCCCAGGAATCGTTTCAGCTACAGTAAAGCTTTGGAAACCCAGTACTTTTCCAGAACCTCTTGTTCAGAAAAGGAAAAGTACTGAGTCTCTTTAGATTATCTTCACCTGGTGTACATTAGTCCGTACTCACTGATTCATGAAAGGATAAGGACCTTAAAACTGTCTTTCATTTCACAGATAAAGAAATGGGTCCAGAATTGTGAATTGACTTTCTGAAGCCTAACACTTGTTAATATTAAAAAAATATGCTTATCAAAGAATTTTTATTACATTAGGGAAAATGTTCCTGATATGTTAAGTGATAGAAGCAGACTAAAATTGTATGCATAATATGTATTCAATTATAGATGTATGTGTTCTTCTCAGTTATCTATGTGGAAAATAAAAAGGGAAATGTGTCAAAATATTAACTGTTTATCTCTGCTTGGTGGGGTTATAGTTTATTTTTATGTAAGCTTTTCTGTATTAAAACTTTATTTTCAATGGGAATGTAATACTTTATATTAGACATTTAGGTTTTTTAATTCCTAATTGAATATGTTTGATAGCTTCTATTTTGGCACATGTCAGCCCTATGGAGCGAGGGAGCATCAACCTAGAATTCAAACAAGTTTTACCAGTCATTTCACCCGATCTGTAAAATGGGTACAATTACATCTACTTCACAAGGCTGTGTGCATGTATGTGTGTGTGTGTGAGATAATAAATATGGAATCCCTTTGTAACTCCAAAGCTTGCTAAAGGTGTCAGCTGGTATTATAATGATGATAAAGTCCTGTGACCTAAAAGAGGTGAGAGAACCCTTATGATAACAGGTAACTTTGTGCTGAGAGAGGAGGGAGATCTAAGTGTGAGGACAAAAGTGAAAATATGTTTTTTTGCCTTAAACAATCACATGCCTGACACCTCCACCCTTTCCTCTACATTTCCAATAAATGCTTCAATGTTCCTTCTCTAGATTAAACGTTTCTTCAGTTCTCTAAGCAGTCCATGCAAGAGGCAGCTTGTAGCACACAGGATCTATGTATTTTAAGGCAATGGCAGCTTTGCTTCACACTCCCTCCCTGCAGAGTGTGAAAAGCAGCCTATGAGACCAGAATGTGAGCAGCAGCCCACTAAGGCCTATGTAGTCACAGACAAGGAAGGAGGGGGGCTATTTTCACTCTGGATGATAAGAGTTTGTTATGAAAAGAAGGTAACTTTGAGTCTGCACCATATTGAGCTTCATCTTTTGCAAGTCTTTCTCAATCAGTATCTTTGAAATTCGATGAAATATTTCATATATGATTTTTTTTAACTAGAGGTGCCAAAGGTAGTATGCCAAAGTATTGTTACTTTAATATTTTAAAAGGTAATACAGACCTGTGGCAAATTTACCCAAGAGAAATGATAACATATGTTCACACAAAAATTTGCATACAAACATTTGTAGCAGCTTTATTCACAACTGCCAAAAGCTGGAACTAACTCAAATGTTTTTTAACTGGTAAATGGATAAACTGTGATACATCTATGTAATAGAATATGGTTAGTCACTCAGTCGTTTCTGACTCTTTGTGACCCCATGAACAGTAGCCCACCAGGCTCCTCTGTTCATGGGATTCTCCAGGCAAGAATACTAGAGTGGTTTGCCATTTCCTTCTGCAATGTAATGGAATACTACCCAGCTATAAAAAGGAATGAACTATTGATAAACACAGCAACATGTGTGACTCTCAACTGCATATTGCTAAGTAAGTAAAGGAAGCTAGAGCCAGAAGGCCATATTCTGTATTATTTCATTAATATGACATTCTGGAAAATAAAGCTAAGGAGATAACAAATCAGATCAGTAGCTGCTAGATGATAAATAGAAGTGGGGTGGGGGGAGGGCAGAGTTAACCACAAAGAAAAAGAGTGAAAGTTGGAGGATGATGGCACTATTTTTTTTCTTAAATATTTATTTATTTGGCTGCCTCTGGTCTTAGTTGCCACTTGTTATCATGTGGGATATTTCGTTGCACCCAGCGGGCCCCAGAGTGCACGAGGTCAGTAGCTAAAGTATGCTGGTTTAGTTGCTCTGCAGCATGTGGGATCTTAGAACCCACGTCCCCTGCATTACGAGGCAGATTCTTAGCCACTGGACCACCAGGAAGTCCCCATGGCACTAGTATTTATTGTGGTCATTATATGAACATATGTCAAAACTCATAGAATAGTACACCAGGAGATAAATTTTACTATATAATTTTTTTTCAAAATGCATAAAAGTAAAATAAGGTAACAAGCCCATGGTAAATTCAAACAATACAAGGAATTCAGTAAAAAGTCTCGCTCCTAGCTCTTTATGGTGATAGAACAGTTCTGCATTTTGATTCAGAAATGATTATATAAATTTATACATGCAGTAAAATGAGACAAAACTCTTCAATGCCAATTTCCTGCTTTTGGCATTGTATTGTAGGCTTGCTCCCCTGAGTTGAACTCTGTTACAAATTTCTTGTGTATCCTCTGCATACTAAATCTATTATTTTATATATGTATATGTGTACATAAACATTTATACTTATATATTTTTAATACAAACAGTAACATATGACACACACTGTTCTGCACCTTGATATTTTCAACTATTACTTCAGAGGTATTTCCATATCACGAACACGTGGAGCCACATCATTATTTTTCCTGCTGCACAGTATTCCATCACACAGTGGAATCACAACTTCATTCCACAATTTCCAATCAATGGACATTGGGATCTTAAAAAGGATTTAACCTACGTAATCTGTAAATTTTTAAAACATGAAAGGTCAGCTGAAATTGAGACGAAACACACAGATTCAAGACTTGTCTCCAGAATATCTTTTCACCAGGAGGGGGAACGCAAGAGGCAGGAGGAGAGGCGAAATGCTGGGAAATTTCCCTGGCCAATGGTGAAGTGGAAGGACCAGCAGGAAATTACTGCCGGGTAGGAGTTCGCCCAGGGGTGCCCTAATGCTCTAGTAGGAGGCCATGCTCCAAGACCAGCTTTCCCTAGGCTGCGACTCTGGGTACTCAAGTGGGTCGGGGTCACAGTGCAATGATGCATGACCATCTCCAGCTTCTCGTGGGGACCCACGGCCCGGGCTGGGTCTGAACCCCCACGGCCTCCGGTTCACGCGCGCGGGGGGGCATACACGTGGTGACCTGCCCGGGGCCGGGTTCCCGGCTTCGGCTCCTCCTCCCTCCAGGTCTCGTTCGGCTTTCTGCAGTATCACGTGCAGCCGCGCCGGGTGCAGGATGGCGGCGGCCGCTGCAGCGGTGGGTGTCAGGCTCCGAGACTGCTGCAGCCGGGGCGCTGTGCTCCTGCTCTTCTTTTCCCTATCCCCTCGGCCCCCGGCCGCCGCCGCCTGGCTACTGGGCCTGCGGCCCGAGGACACCGCCGGAGGCCGCGTGTCCCTAGAGGGGGGCACCCTGCGCGCCGCCGAAGGCACCAGCTTCCTCCTGCGCGTCTATTTCCAGCCCGGGCCCGCGGCGCCCGCGGCGCCGGTACCTGCACCCACCTTTTCCCCGGGGGAGAACAGCACCGGAGACTGGGCTCCACGGCTCGTGTTTATCGAGGAGCCTCCGGGAGGGAGCGGCGCGGCGCCCAGCACTGTGCCCACGCGCCCCCCGGGGCCGCAGCGCTGCCGCGAGCAGAGCGACTGGGCATCGGACGTGGAGGTCCTGGGGCCCCTGCGACCCGGAGGCGTGGCGGGCTCAGCCCTAGTCCAGGTGCGGGTGCGGGAACTCCGCAAGGGTGAGGCGGAGCGAGGCGGCGCGGGCGGTGGCGGGAAGCTCTTCTCCCTGTGCGCCTGGGACGGGCGCGCCTGGCACCACCACGGCGCCGCCGGCGGCTTCCTGCTGCGCGTCCGCCCACGGTTGTACGGCCCCGGCGGGGACCTGCTGCCCCCCGCTTGGCTGCGGGCGCTTGGAGCACTCCTGCTGCTCGCCCTGTCTGCCCTGTTCAGCGGCCTACGCCTGAGCCTGCTCTCGCTGGACCCGGTGGAGTTACGGGTGCTGCGGAACAGCGGCTCGGCCGCCGAGCAGGAGCAGGCGCGCCGAGTGCAGGCCGTGCGCGGCAGGGGGACCCATCTGCTCTGCACCCTGCTCCTGGGCCAAGCCGGAGCCAACGCGGCCCTGGCGGGCTGGCTGTACGCCTCGCTGCCGCCGGGGGTCGAGGGCACGGGGGAGGACTACGGCGACGCGGGAATTCACTTCCCGTGGCTGCCGGCACTCGTGTGCACCGGCGCGGTGTTCCTGGGAGCCGAGATCTGCCCCTACTCAGTGTGTTCGCGGCACGGGCTGGCCATCGCCTCGCACAGCGTGTGCCTGACCCGGCTTCTGATGGCGGCCGCCTTCCCCGTGTGCTACCCACTGGGCCGCCTGCTCGACTGGGCGCTGCGCCAGGAGATCAGCACTTTCTACACGCGGGAGAAGCTGCTGGAGACGCTGCGAGCCGCGGACCCTTACAGCGACCTGGTCAAAGAGGAGCTCAACATCATCCAGGGCGCCCTGGAGCTGCGCACCAAAGTGGTGGAGGAGGTGCTGACCCCCCTTGGGGACTGCTTCATGCTGCGCTCCGACGCGGTGCTGGATTTCGCGACAGTCTCCGAGATCCTGCGCAGCGGCTACACGCGCATCCCCGTATACGAGGGCGACCAGCGGCACAACATTGTGGACATTCTGTTTGTCAAGGACTTGGCCTTCGTGGACCCCGACGACTGCACGCCGCTCCTCACCGTCACCCGCTTCTACAACCGGCCCCTGCACTGCGTCTTCAACGATACCCGGCTGGACACAGTGCTGGAGGAATTTAAGAAGGGTGAGCATGTGGTCTATCTCCTCCCTCCACTCTTCCCCCCTTTAAAAGTATTGGAGTGCTTGCGTGCTCAGTCGTGCCCGACTCGGTGCGACCCCCTAGGGATCGTAACCTTTCGTAAACACGTGAGGCTTCAGGTACCCAGAGCAGCTTCTCTCCTATGGTACCAAAAACTCGAGGAAGGTCCTACCTCATGGCTCCCTGGGTCTTTTCATTGCACTTCTCCCTACCTTCCTTGAGGCTGATTGAGTCCCTGCCTCTTCCCCTTTATGTGGTTCACACGATTCACTGCATGCCTCATTCATTCCATTCCAGTATTTTTTCAGGGCCCACCAATTGTCAGGTATTGTGCAGGTAGGACTCAGGGCTAATCCTTGGGGGACACTGCATAGCTCCCCATTGCAGGAGAAACTTCTAAAGGTTCCTGTAACAAGTAGTCTTTGCCTTGAACTCTACGCTCTGGGTGGAAGTTCGCCATTTCCAATTCCAGAGCAAACTCCATTGCTGGACAGCTCCAGCAGCTGACAATGTATTTCTTACTAGGAGCAGAAATTTATGTCTCCAGAGCTTCTTTCTGGGTCCTAGTTTTGCCCTTTGAATCACATAGCACAAGCCCCAGGCATCTTAGCTATTCTTCCCCCATATTGATCTTTCCATCAGCTGTCTTGGACACAGACCAAGTACCCAGGTTGGAGATTAAAAGTTAACTAAGGTAGTGACATCCTTGGACTTCTGGAAACTGTGGTCTCATGAAGTAAATTAAAGTAGATCTAGATCTGAGGAAATATTCTGGTAAAAGAAACCACTAAAAAACTTGCATATCCAAATGAATGGAGTTTCCTTCAGAGCAGTCACATCCCCTGGCCTTGTTGTTATGCCTGTAACATATTTACTATGTATCTGGCGTTTGCCTTTGGAAACTGTCTTCTGAGGTTGAGAAGGATTCACTCCAGAAAAATCAGCCTGGAAGCTTTAGGGCTGATCTGCTTGACATTACAGTTTGACTGGTCCCCCTAGTTAACCAGAGTTGACCCAGAAGGACCCTGGGTTGTTTTTGAAAGTCAAATCTACCTTCATGAGTCACCACTGAGAGCTTTCAGAAGACCATCTCACAGACCCTTAAAGCAATTCAAGAAATGATTTGAAAACAGTGACACAGTTAGAATAAGTGTAGAACCTCCCAGAATTTTGAAAGAGGCATTCATCTATACATATGAGTTGGCATGTTTATTGAAAACAAAGCAAAGCAAAAAACTAATCCCTTGACTTTAGAATCTGGTTGCAAATGTAGCTGCCTGTGCCTAGCAGAAATCTCACTTGACTGCATGTTTTTGATATATTTTTCTGTTTGTCAAAAATTCAGTCTCATTACCTATTTTATCAGCACAGGTATTCTTTGTATATGAAGAATTTGCATTCAGAGAGTAATCTGTGGTCTTCCTCCTGCCACAATATTTTTAAACAAGTAAAATTGTATTGAATATCAAAACATAACCTGAGAAGGGGGAAAAAGTCAAAAAAGCTACTTTTGATCTCAGATTTGGAGACAGAACAATCCTACATTTTGTGTTGATCATGAGAAGGGAAAGGAAATGTACATGTATTGCAGCTGTTTTAACCCAATCTGGGCTACTATCTCAGCCTCTTCTGTTTCCCCCCATTCCTTCCATGACTCAATCCCACTGCACTTGGAGGTTCATCCATCCAGTCTTTGCATTTTTCTGACATTTTGTGTACCCTCCAGAACACAGTCTTGGTTCTGGGCATAAAAGTTATGAAAATTTGTATTAGTTTACTAGGGTTGCCATAACAAAATACCATAGACTGAGTGGCTTAAACAACAGAAATTTATTATCTCATAGTTCTGGAGGCTGAAAGTCCAAGATTAAGGTGTCTTCAAGCTTGATTTCTTCTGAAGTCACTGTTCTTGGCTCACAGATGGCAGCCTTCTTGCTGTGCCCTTACAGAGTGGCCGCTCGGGGTGTGTGTGTGTGTGCTCATCCCTGGAGTCTCTGTGTGCGTGTGAATCTCTTCTTATAAGGACACCAGTCAGATTGGATTAAGGCTCACCCTTGTTGTTGTTTGGTCACTAAGTCGTGTCCAATTCTTTTACAACCCCATCAACAGTAGTCCACCAGGCTCCTGCATAGGATTTTCCAGACAAGAATACTGGAGTGGGTTGCTATTTCTTGCTCCAGGGGATCTTCCCAGCCCAGGAATTGAACTCTCATCTCTTGAATTGGCAAGGAGATTCTTCACCACTGAGCCACCTGGGAAGCCCTAGTTCAGTCCAGTTCAGCCACTCAGTCGTGTCCGACTCTTTGCGACCCCATGAACTGCAGCACGCCAGGCCTCCCTGTCCATCACCAACTCCCGGAGTTCACCCAAACTCATGTGCATAGAGTCAGTGATGCCATCCAGCCATCTTCATCCTCTGTCGTCCCCTTCTCCTCCTGCCCCCAATCCCTCCCAGCATCAGAGTCTTTTCCATTGAGTCATCTCTTCGAGTGAGGTGGCCAAAGGTGGAGCGTGAGGTGGAGCTTCAGCTTCAGTCCTTCCAAAGAACACCCAGGACTGATCTCCTTTAGAATGGACTGGGAAGCACTAAGGCTCACCCTATTAGCCCCTTTTTAATGTAACCACCTCTTACATGTGATTGGGCTTCCCTGGTGACTCAGATGGTAAAGAATCCACCTGCTAGTGCAGGAGACATGGGTTCAATCCCAGGGTCAGGAAGATTCCCTGAAGAAGGGAAATGGCAACCCACTCTAGTATTCTTGCCTGGAGAATTCCATGGACAGAGGAGCCTGGCAGATCCATGGGCTCTCAAAGAATCAGACATGACTGAGCAACTTTCACTTTCTACATGTGATAGCCAAGATAGTGTTCATTGTCATGCACTGCTAGACAAGACTTTTTTTTATTGAGGCATAGTTGATATACAATATTATATAAGTTTCAGGCATATAACATAGTGATTCACAATTCTTAGAGATTACATTCCATTTATAGTAATTGTAAAATATTGGCTATAGTCCTTGTTTTGCACTATATATCCTTGTAGCTTATTTATTTTATACATAATAGTTTGTACCTGTTAGTCCTCTGCCCGTATGGGACCCCCTCTCTCTTTTTTCTCCCCACTGGAGAAATAAACCCTCAGTTTATTCTCCGTATCTATAAGCCTTGTTTCTTTTTTTTTATAGTCACTACTTTGTTTTATTTTTTAGATTCCACATATAAGTGATATCATACAGCATTTGCCTTTCTCTGCCAGACAACATTTTTAATGAAATTCCTGGGAACTCATTTCTTCATTAATTATTTACTGGGCATCTATATAGAGCTAGGGAACAGGGGAGACAATAAGATTGCCCTAAGAATGGTAACAGTCTCCAAGGGAGGACAGTGTTAGAATAAAGGCAGTCTCCTGAAGCAGAAATTGTGCCTTTCTAACCACTGTATCTCTGGCACCTTGCACTGTGCCTTGCGCATAGTAGTTTGCTCGAAAAAGTCAGAATTAATCAGATATGAGTCTTGTTGCAGAATTTCTAAATCTGGTCTTAAAAAGGCCTGGTAGTGTTCTATCAGCAAGTGGTTAGTTTGCAATTAGGTAGATCTCCAAAGAGAAGCAGGTAGTTACACCAAGGAAAATATTTCCATGCCCCCTTAGAACCTCCCTCCTTCCTCAAAGTATGGTCCATGAACCAGAATCATGGGCCTCACCTGGGACCTTTTTAGAAATGCAGATTTTCATGCCTCACTCCAAATCCACTGAATAAAAATCTGCATTTTAGCAAGTCCCCAAGAGACTCATGTGTACATTAAATTTTGAGAATCATTGCCTTATGAGGAGCTTATTAACAATGATTGGTAGATTAACTTAGAATAGAATAAATATAAGGTATAATTATTAAGGTAGGTGTTCTCTGACTGCAAGCCATATAATACAGTGGTAATTTTTTATAAGAATTATGTTTCCATCATAGGTTAGGAGAGGAAAACTGAATTGAATTATCTTTCTTTATCTTTAAAAATAACATTTTAGTCAAGTCATAACAGCCCTTCCATTTCTCTCACTCCCTTGTACTTCAGGGAATTTAACTGCCTAAACAGATCCCTTCGGAGAAGGCAATGGCACCTCACTCCAGTACTTTTGCCTAGAAAATCCCACGGATGGAGGAGCCTGGTAGGCTGCAGTCGATGGGGTCGATAGAGTCGGACACGACTGAGCGGCTTCACTTTCACTTTTCACTTTCATGCATTGGAGAAGGAAATGGCAACCCACTCCAGTGTTCTTGCCTGGAGAATCCCAGGGACAGGGAAGCCTGGTAGGCTGCTGTCTATGGGGTTGCACAGAGTCGGACACAACTGAAGTGACTTAGCAGTGACTTAGCAAACAAATCCCTTAGGAGGTAGGAGAGGAAAACAGTCAGTTTAATAGGAACAACAGTTACCATTAATTGAGCGACAGCTCTACTAGGCACCACACCAAGCTCTTTATATATTCAGAACAACCCTCCTGGGTAAGAATTATTAACTCCATTTTACAGATGAAGAAACTAGAGCTCAGACTAATTACATGACTTGCTCAACTTTCCAGAGCTAATAATTGCCTGAATCATGATTTGAACCAGATCAAAGGACCGGAAAGCCTATTTGTTCCCCACCACATGTCTTATTTCACTTCCCATCCCAAAACTCCTGCCATCCAAAGAGTTCAAAGCTGGTCTTTCAGTTCAGACTTGCTGCCCGTGACTGATTCACCTCCTGTTTCTGCAGGTTGGAAATGTAGCTTTTTATAATTACATTAATTGCTAATATGCATTTTACAAAAAATTTCTACCTCTCTTATCTGTAAAACAACTCTGTAGGTGAGGACCATAAGAATCAGAAGAGTTACTTGCTCTGCCTAAGATCATCACCTGGTTGGTATATTCCAAGGCCCAGATTCAAGTCTGGGTCTTGTAACTCCAAAGCTCATATCCATTTAAGATTTTCTCTATATATTTCTTAGGAGTTCCAAGTCTTTAGACGTAGAGGAAAGGAAAGCAAGCATGCTAGCTTTACAAAAAGGAACAATATTTCTCCCGACTAGACTGTGAATTCCTTGAGGGCAGAGAATGAATCTTACTTACTCTATGTGCTCAGAACAATCACGGTGGCCCTCATGACTTCTTCTTTAGTCACTAAGTCGTATCTGATTCTGTATGACCCCATGGACTATAGCCAGCTAGGCTCCTCTGTCCATGGAATTCTCAGGCAAGAATACTGGAGTGGATTGCCATTTCCTTCTTCAGGGGATCTTCCCAACCCAGAGATCGAACCCACATCTCCTGCGTTGGCAGGCAAATTCTTTACTGCTGAGCCACCAGGAAAGTCCTGGCCATCATGGCAAGAGCTTGAATAAATATTTATTGAATAAATGATCTTAAATGGCTGATTTCAATTTTATTTCTGTGTTTGAGTGAGGTGAACTTTAAGTACAGAATAATTAGTGTTGCTCCATTGACCGTGACCAATCTTTCCTCTTCCCGGGTTCTCTACCCCAGTTAGTGGCACCACTGTGCCCACAGGCTACCAAGCTAGAAATTCTTTCCTTCCCCCCACCCTCATCCTATTAATCACTGTCTGCCACAGTGATTTCAGGCTGCCACAACAGATGTCAAATTGAATGGCTTAAACAACAGAAATTTATTTTCTCACTTTTCTGGAGGCGAGAAGTTCAAGATCAAGGTTCCAGCTGATTTGGTCTCTGATAAGAGCTGTCTTCCTGGCTTGCCGACAGCTACCTTCTCACTGTGTCCTCACGTGGCCTTTACTTAGTGCACACGCACAGGGAGACAGAGAAACAGCCCCAGTCTCTCTTCTTCTCATGAAATTACCCATCCTTTTGGATTAGGACCTCACCCTTCTGACCTCATTGAACCTTAGAGGCCCACTGGGGGTTGGGGCTTCAACATGTCAATTTGGAGAGGGGAAAGGACACAAGCATTCAGTCCATAATAATCTCCAAAGTCAGCCCCATATTTGAACAAAGTCTGCAAAAAAGTTTGCTAATATTGCATATTTCTTTTATTGAATACCTATGCATAACTTAGTCAACTATTTATTCCACTTAGGTTATTCTTTAATTTTATTCAATAAATAATATTGTGTAGGCACAGTGGAGAATACTACCAACAGGGACCCTGTCTGAATGGAGTTTTCATACTAATACAGGAGACAGAAATTAAACAAATGAGATAGGAATTAAGAGCATAAGCTTTGGTACCAAACCCCACTGGGTTGCATCCTGGCCTTGGGCAATTTATTTAACTCTTTGCTTAATTAGCTGTAAAATAAGGATAATAATAGGATTATTTTTTACTCTATTTTTTTATTAAAGGATAATTGCTTTACAGAATTTTGTTTTCTATCAAACCTCAACATGAATCAGCCATGAAGTGAAGTGGCTCAGTCGTGTCCGACTCTTAGTGACTCCATGGACTGTAGCCTACCGGGCTCCTCCATCCATGGAATTTTCCAGGCAAGAATACTGGAGTGGGGTGCCATTTCCTTCTCCAGGGAAACTTCCCGACCCAGGGATCAAACCCGGGTCTCCTGCATTGTAGGCAGACGCTTTATTGCCTGAGCCACAAGGGACGACCCATAGGTATACATATATCCCCTCCCTTTTGAACCTCCCTCCCATCTCCCTCCCCATCCCATCCCTTTAGGTTGATACAGAGGGCCTGTTTGAGTCAGGATTATTTGAAATATTAAGATAATATTAAGACAATATTGCAGCAGCAGCAAGACAATATTGCATAATACAGCTTATTTAGTAACTGTCATATAATAAGTGCTAAATAAATGTTAGCCCTGATTACTAAATATAAGCACAAATCTATTACATACTCATTTGTGCAAATGCCTCCTGAGAAGTTCTACGTCCTCCAATTTTTTTTCCACCTTCAAATCCATCCTCTCCGGAGCCAATAAATAATGCCTAGTGTCATTATCCTCTGCTTCAAACACTTCTGCAGTCCTCCCCACTGCCTGCAGGATGAGGTCTAAGCTTTCCCCTTACGACCTGCTCCCAGCCCTCCCCTGCGGACTCATCACTCCCACAGCTTCATGCCCCAGCAAGGCCAAACTTCATGGCCACACTGTGCTATTTCTTGCCTTTGTCCCTTTACTCATGCTGTCCTCTTTAACAGAAATATGCATCACCCAACCAGTCCCTACTCCAGGCAAACATACTGGAGTGGGTTGCCATTTCCTACTCCAGGAGATCTTCCCCACCCAGAAATCAAACCCTGGTCTCCCGCATTGCAGGCAGATTCTTTACCATGTAAGCCACCAGGGAAGCCCAATTCCTACTCTAGCCCCTCCTTTAACACACAGCACAAGAGCCACCTTCTCTGTGAAACTTCTGTAAACCTCAGATTTGGCCAACTTAATTCTTCAAAATCTCCATTATTGAACTAACGGGGTATTATTAGTGTCTGTTGAAAAGTGCCACCCATCCATATAGAGAGCATCTGCAGGGCAGAGGCTGTCATATCTACCTTTGTAACTGTAGCACCTAACAATGGATATGACACAGTAAGTTTTCAATAAGTCTTTATTGAATGACTGAATGAATGACTGGAAGGAGTTAAACTTCAATATAATGGAAGGGATCTGCAGAGCTCTAGTAAATGAATCATTCATTATCTTCAGTCCAATCACTTTGGACCATGCAGAAGGACAAAGTCAAAGTTTAAATGTTAGGGGAAAAGTGTTATGTATTTGTTTCTTTGAGCTTCCCTGGTGGCTCAGTGGTAAAAGAATCTACCTGCAATGCAGGAGCTGGGTTCAATCCCTGGGTTGGGAAGACCCCCTGATGGAGGGTGTGGCAACCCACTCCAGTACTCTTGCCTGGAGAAATCCATGGACCAGAGGAGCCTGGCAGACTACACTCCATAGGGTTGCACCGTCAGACACAACTGAAGCGACTAAGCAGCAGCAGCATTATGTTTCTTTACTTCTTTAGGTAACAATTTTTTAGCCCTTCCCAAACACTGTGCTAAAAGTTGGGTATATGAGGCACAATCCCTCCTCTCAAGGAGCCTTCAGCCTAATGGGAAAACAGCTTTCCCCTTTGAAAAGCTAGAAAGCAGCCTGAACTGGTCTTTCCCCCCAACTTCCTACAATGTTACATTTCATGAGTCATAGCTTAACATGTAAGTTATGTGGATAAGACAGACCTGTACATAAATCGTTAAAGCAAATGTGAAAGTGAAATTCTCTCAGTCATGTTCGACTCTTTACAACCTCGTAGACTATACAGTCCATGGAACTCTCCAGGCCAGAATTCTGAAGTGGATAACCATTCTCTTCTCCAGGAGATATTCCCAACCCAGGGATTGAACCCAGGTCTCCCACATTGCAGGTGGCTTCTTTACCAGCTGAGCCACCAGAGAAAGCAAAAATGAAATAATAGAAATACTAATGTGCAATGAGACTATGGAGAAGACAGTGATTATGATAGGGTTATTTTGCTTTTATAAAATTTTTACTAAAGTTTTAAGTTTCTATACTTATTCACTCTAGAAAATTGAAAACTGTAGAGCAAAGTATGAAAATTACCAGAAGATAATCATTCTACTGTCTGGAAATAGTAACTTTTAATATTTTGCCATGATAAACATGTTGCATGCAATAACAACATTAATCAAATTCTTAAACAGGATAAAAGAAAAACCCTCTGGTCTTACCTTCTTCCAGAGATCAAATATCTCATTCTAATCTGAAGAGTGATTTTTTGATGAGGTGGTATTATTTTCACAGTAGTCTCCTTGAGTTGAGTTCTATAATTTGGAAACACTAATTCATAAAACACAGCCCTAGAAATTTATTGAACTTAATTTCTAAAATTTACTCTTCTATTTATTGGATTGTTTTTAGGAGAACACTAATCTTATATAGATAACACGTGGAAGGAAAAAAGCTTTGTTCCAAAGTTGAAGGCCTCTGGGTACTGTAGCTCCAGTATCTAACTTGGTTAAACAATACAGCTCTGTCTTCCTAAACAAAAGACGGCAAAATCCATGTAATGTTGGGTTACTCGATCTGTAGGCAAGCATAGCCATCTAAAATTATGTAAATGGCCTATTGCTGTTTTCAAAATCGGCCTTTGTTCATTGATTGATTCATTCATTCATTCAATTAATATTTATTGAATTCCTGCTTTGGGCCAGGCACCTGGGTGGGACTTGGGAATATAGACGTGAACAAGAAAGACATTGAGCTGCAATTATGGGGCTGAAAAAGGTCCACTTCAATTTTTGGTCTACTGCATGTGATTTGTTCCCTAAAGTACATCCAACCAGCCAGTAAGTACTTCTGGCACAGACACACAGTGTAACATTTTCACTGGGGAATAATCTGAAAAGTCAGTATTCTGCGTCATCACTCCAAATTCTATTGTGAGCTATTTTAGCAGAAAGAATAGTCATCACACTGTTTAATTCTATAAAAAGCTGCCAAAACATTAATGCTCCTTTCTTTGTCTTCTATAGAAGAAAATAAAAAGTTATTTCACTCAAAGGTATATTTCACTGATATAATTAGAGGTAATATGCTTTAAAATGTGTTAAACATTGCTATATAATAATTAGTAAAACTTAGAATAAGATGTTTACCTTCTAAACAATAACTAGAGTAACAGTAAACAAAGCATAGTCCATCATATCCAGGGAGGAAGAACAAAAGAAAAGAAGGAAAAGTGAAAATAATTAATTATACAAGGTGCTAAACTTGCTGATTTATATTTCTTTCTTTACAACTTTTCATTATGATTGTTTTAATACTTTTATGCAGTAGTCTTCTTTTTGGAGAAGGCAATGGCAACCCACTCCAGTACTCTAGCCAGGAAAAAAGGACAGAGGAGCCTGGTAGGCTGCAGTCCATGGGGTCGCTAAGAGTCGGACACGACTGAGCGATTTCACTTTCACTTTTCACTTTCATGCATTGGAGAAGGAAATGGCAACCCACTCCAGTGTTCTTGCCTGGAGAATCCGAGGAACGGCGGAGCCTGGTGGGCTGCCGTCTATGGGGCCGCACAGAGTCAGACACGACTGAAGTGACTTAGCAGCAGCAGTCTTCTTTTTTTCTTTGCCTAGCAGTAGATATACCAGGTAACAAGAGAATCTGAACTGAAAGGAGCACTGAAAGACCTGAGAGAGAGTCTAATTCACACTTTTTTTTTTTAGATTTACTTATCCTTTCTAGAACATAACAGCCTTTGTTATCAGACCCTGTTTATATCTAATCTAAACCCCACAGCCTGCAGTCAAATTCTGTTTCCTCTTTTTATCATGTTTTGTGGGTCCTCTTTTACTTGGAGGACATAGTAGCTTGCCTTGATTCTATTTTTTAACAACCAGATAGACTTAGTCATGTTTCTGGCTCCCTTAAAGCATTTGATGTCTCAGGGCAGGGGTTCTGTTGATTTTTCTATTGTTGTTCGGCCACTGAATCATGTCCAACTCTTTGCAACCCCATGAACTGCAGCACACCAGGCTTCCCTGTCCTTCACTATCTTCCGGAGTTCGTTCAAACTCATGTCCATTGAATCGGTGATGCTATCTCACCATCTCAACCTTTGTTGTCCCCTTATCCTTTTGGCTTCAATCTTTCCCAGCATCAGGGTCTTTTCCAAAGAGTCAGCTCTTCACATCAGGTGGCCAAAGTATTGGAGTTTCAGCTTCAGCATCAGTCCTTCCAATGAATATTCAGGACTGATTTCCTTTAGGATTGACTGGTTGGATCTACTTGCAGTCCAAAGTACTCTCAAGAGTCTTCTCCAGCACCACAATTCAAAAGCATCAGTTCCTCGGTGTTCAGCCTTCTTTATGGTCCAACTTTCACATCCATGCATGACTACTGGAAAAACCAAAGCTCTGACTATGCAGACCTTTGTTGGCAAAGTGATATCTCTTCTTTTTAATACAACTGTCTAGGTCTGTCACTCAGTTGGTAAAGAATCTGCCTGCAATGTGGGGGACCTAGGTTCAATCCCTGGGCTGGGAATATCCTCTGGAGAAGGGAAAGGCTACCCACACCAGTATTCTGGCCTGGAGAATTCCATGCACTGTATAGTCCATGGGGTCGCAAAGAATTGGACACGACTGAGCTTTCACTTTTTTTTTCCACTGTTTTTTTCACTTTCACTTTTTCAGGTCTGTCACAGCTTTCCTTCCAAGGAGCAAGCATCTTTTAATTTCATGGCTGCAGTCACTGTCCACAGTGATCGTGAAGCCCAAGAAAACTAAAATCTGTCACTGTTTCCACTTTTCCCCCTTCTATTTGCCATGAAATGATGGGATCAGATGCCATGATCTTAGTTTTTTAGTGGTGAATAGATTTTTCTAGTACTCATAAACTGTTTTACCTCTATGTCCATATTTAGAGATTCCTGGACCTTTAATAACAATTTCAATCCCCTATTTCCTGCTATTCCTTTCCAAACTAGATTCTTCTCAATTCTTCCTTCCATTCTTCTCTTTCTCCCTTCCTTCCTTCCATATGACATTATTCTCTATGAGGCCTCCAGTCTTCCTGGTGCTTGCAGTCAAGTAAGGAGATACACACTAATAATAAACAATTACAAAGGAAGACAAGTTATTTGAAGGAAAAGTATAGGGAGCTCTGAGAGCATATAATAGGGGGTCCTGACCTGGTCTTACAGGTAAGGATAAACTACCCCCTCCCCAAGTGATATTTGTGCTGAATCCTAAAGGGTGGAGAGGAGTTCACCAGAGCTTTCCAGAAGGGAACAGACCTGCAAAGGCTCTGAGGAAAGAGGGCCAAGCGGGTGTCCTGCAGGGTTCATGGGCCATTTGACACCCAGTGGGGAAAGCACCACCTCTGCCAACCAGTCTTCTTTCTATCGACGTTATCAGAATGCTGAGCTACCAGGGCTCTGGGAGGTGGATTTGAATATAAATATCCAAGAGCATGAAAAGAGGAAGGACCCTGATGGAAATGATACAGAGCAGCCTGGGGTACAGACAAGGGCATCCAGACAACATCTATGGGTGATTGGGGGCCTCACCCCCTGGGGGTGAGGGGGGTTGGCTGCTAGGAAGAACTGATTCCCTGGAAGGATCTGGGAAAACTTCTCTGAGGAAGTGAATGAAGAGGGACTCTCATAAGCAGTTATGAAGGGAAAGAACATTTTAGCTGAGGCAGGAGCTTGAGCGAGAAAAGGAAAGGGAGCCGAGAGGACCTTCAAAAGCTGTTAAAGCCGTGATTATATTGTTCCTTTTCTTCCAGCAAAATGGGAAACTAGGCAGATCGAGACATTTGTCAAACATAATTTATGTTCTCTCCAAGCGCCAAAACTGTATATGTTAACCATTTTTGGTGGTGATATTTCTAAAATGTTTTAAGTCCATTCCTGCCTGCCTTAATAAAGGATCCTAAATATAACAACCTTTTCTTGATGACGCATGATCATGGTCATGAGAGTGTAGTTATTTTATGCTGCGTTGTAAATCAGTTCTCTGCTCTTTTGTTTTTCTCTGTCCTCTGGCTGTCAGCTGCTGGTTGTTTTTGAGTCAGCCTCAAGCAAAGCCCTGTCCCCACCTCGCTCATCACAAAATCATTCTATTTAACTGAGAAACCAAGTAAATACATGGGTTGGGAATCATATGCCTGACGTACAATAGGCTTCAATAAATATTTGTTGAATAAATGATTAATTAGGCTTGGACTGGGAGTCTCAGGTATGGGGTTGGTGTACAGACCTAGAATAGTTCCTCCTGGGACCAGACTCAAAACCGTGCGAAGTCACCTCCAGATAATGGGTGGTTATGCTGCTATTTTTGCAGTGTTGCTTAGCAAGAACAGACTGCCAACCAGCTTAGAGTCTAGTGACTAACACCTATTTTCTTCAAGGCCTGGTGATGCTGGTTACCATGGTGTTCTGGGTGACATGGCTGGCTTTTTTTATAATTGCCTTTTAGTGGCTCGAGAAGTTTTTTTATGATAAATGCATTGATTATTTCTGATGAAGTAGGGCAGGATTACTACAAAGTACAGACTTTTTAAAAAAAAACTAGAAAAAGGGACTGTTTTGCTTTTCCAGATTAAGGTGGTTGCTGCGGGACTGGTAGGATATTTTTTGTGTTGCTCTTCCTGATTTGATAGAAAGTGATTTGATTTGATTGTATAAATTTTTTTTTAAAGTCTAGCTTGTGTCAAGGTAATATTTCTTATCTTCTTCTTTAATATTAATATATAAAACTTAGGAGTTCAAGCTCCTTTGTAAACTTAAGAGGCTATAATTATTGGCACTGTTAAAATTTTGGTATGTCATATATCATCATACCAGAGGAGGACATGGCAACCCACTCCAGTATTCTTGCCTGAAGAATCCCCATGGACAGAGGAGCCTGACAAGCTAGAGTCCATGGGGTTGCAAAGAGTCAGACGTGACTAAGTGATTAAGCAAAGCACATCTCATGACAAAGAAGCACCCTGTTAAGCCAAACTGGTTTTGTGGCCCAGGACTGTTTAGTATAGAATTTTAGAGCATGAAAAATGACCTTGGAGATCACCTGAACCCATCCTTTAATTTTTTTGTAATTTTTATTTATTTATTTTGGCTGTGCTGACTCTTGCAGTGCGTAGGCTTCTCATTTCAGTGGCTTCTCTTGTTGGGGAACACTGGCTCTAGGCATGCGTGCTTCAGTAGCTATGGCTCACTGGCTCTAGAATGGGGGCTCAGCAGTTGTGGCGTAAGGGCTTAATTGTTGCAAAGTATGTGGAATCTTCCCAGACCAGGGCTTGAGCCCGTGTCCCCTGCATTGGCAGGAGGATCTTATCAACTGCACTACCAGGTAAATCCCCCCGTCCTTTAATTTTAAGGCAGAGAAAGCTGAGGCCCAGAAAAGACAAATTATAAAAATAGCGATGATAATCCCTTATAGTTGCAAAGCATTTACATTTGCAAAGATCTTTTCAAACAGTAATTCATTTTGTGTTCACCACGCATGTGAAGTCAGTAGAATTTATCCCCATTTTGTTGAAGAGGCACATGGGATCTGGAGACACAAGTGTCCTGTTCAGTGTTAATGACAGAGGCAGAACCAGAAGCCACATCTGTGATTCGCTGTCTCAGACCATGGAGCCACAGCCAGACATAGTCACAGGAACCTGGGCCCCGCTCTTCTGTTTACTAGCTGTGTGACTAGTGCAGGTCACTCCACCACTCCAAATGAGGCTTACCTTCCTTCTTAAAATGACAATATTTTAAAAACAATCCTACATTGTAAGATTAACATGAAGGCTAAAGATTATGCTTATATAGTACTTAAGACACTCCCCCACTTGCCTTTCACCTCACTGATCTACCTAAATGAATTCTATCTAGTTAGTTATTTTGTGTAACAAGTGCTTTCCCTGATTCAGCCCATATGGAAGTCATTGTATACAATAAGAAAATAAGAATGACAGCTGTTTACCTTGGATAGGGCCCAGAGACCAAATTGATTGTGGAAATTTCCTTGCATTTGTTTTATCCTGTCATCAGTTAGGTTTCCTTCTGTATCACTGTGACCTTCCTCAGGCACAGTAAATAAAAAAACATAATCTACAAACAAATATCATACCAGATCAATGAAAGCTCTTAAAGCTGCAGTTCAGTTCAGTTCAGTCACTCAGTCGTGTCCAACTCTTTGCAACCCCATGGACCACAGCACGCCAGGCTTCCCTGTCCATCACCAATTCCCGAAGCTTACTCAAACTCATGTCCATCGAGTCGGTGATGCCATCCAACCATCTCATCCTCTGTCATCCCCTTCTCCTCCCGCCTTCAATCTTTCCCAGCATAAGGGTCTTTTCAAATGAGTCAGTTCTTCGCATCAGGTGGCCAAAGTATTGGAGTTTCAGCTTCAGCATCAGTCCTTCCAATGAATATTCAGAACTGATTTTCTTTAGGATGGACTGGTTGGATCTCCTTGAAGTCCAAGAGACTCTCGAGAGTCTTCTCCAAAACCACAGTTCAAAAGCCTCAATTCTTTGGCACAACATATTTTGATAGAGTTAGTGGGAAAGAAGGCAACGTATATACCCCAAGCCATGGAGGCCTCTAATGGCAGGAAGAAGAGTTCAGAAATGATCTTCCCCGGTTACCTGTCCATGTTACTGAGATGGGGAATAACCTCATGAATGTAGTGTTTGGGGGCAGTCAATCTGTTTTTACTGGATAGGATTGATTACAGCAGAAAAAAACCAACAGGAGAACTGGGTAGGATATTGGTGCAATTCTCCAGCATACAATGAGAGTATGGAAATTAACTATATACTTGCAATTGGAAAGAGGGAAATATGAGGCTTCATTGCCTTCTGGACACTCCTGCTCAGTCTCCTTTTCTGTTCCTCCTATTTCATATTCACTGATACATTGTCAGCACTTGGGACAGGACCTACCCCTATCAGACACTCAAATATCTGTTGCTTGAATGTTGCATTTCTATAACCTCTGAATGTTGGGAGTGCACAGGGCTGAGAAATAAATCTCTTTGTCTTCTCTTACTCCCTTTGTTTATTTCATTCATTCTCCCAAAGATTACCAACCTAAACCAGACTTAAATTTCTAACTGACATTTGACATCTCCACTTGGAGGCTTAAAAGGCATCTCAAACTTCAAACTATCCAGAATTGAACTTCTGCTCTCTTTGCTAAACCTACACTTTGCACAATATGCCCCAACTCCCTAAACTGCAGTTCCATTCTTCTAGATTTTCAGGCCCAAACTTCGCTGTCTCTTTTGCCACACATCCAGTCCCTCGTATGTGTTCTGCTTTCAACATATATAGAGAATCTGTCTACATCTCACTACCTCCAATACACCCTGGTCCATGCCATGAGCCATCTCTCATTTGGATGAATACCAGAGCTGTGAGGTCTCTCTGCTTCCACCTCTGTCCACTTTGTGTCCACTCTTCAAACAGCCGCTGGAGAGATTCTTTTAAAATGTAAGTCAGATCATATCACTTTTTTGCCAAAACCAAACATAGACACAAACACAAAACTCTACAATGGCTTTATCTCACCCAGAGTAGGAGCCTAAGTCCTCACAAAGACCTTTCAGGCTCTATCTATCAAAGTGACAAATACCCCACCCCTTTCCTCCTTGACCTTGGCCCACTACTGTCCTCTTTCACTTCTGCAACCGTTCCTCAAGCACATCAGTTACACTTCCAAAATTCAAGGCCTTTGCATCTTATGCTGCTGATATGCTCCAGGTATCCACAGGGCTCCCTAACTCACCGCCTTTAGATCTGTATTTATATACCAGCTTCTCAGGGAATTTATCTGGCATCCCTTGCCTGAAACTGTACTACATGGTCACTCCATCCACACACTCCCTCACCAGTCTTCCCTGCTGTGCTTCTCCCGTAGCCAGAGCAATAGAGTTCATATATCTATCTGCCTTATTATCTCTCACCCCACGTACTAGAATGTAAGCTACAGGAAGAAGGTGATTTTGTCCATCTGTTCATTGCTGCATGTCCAGTGCCTAGATGAGTGCTTGGCACATAGTAGTATTTAATAAATACCAGTTGAGAGAATGAAGAGGAGAAAGAATTGGAAGTTTTTGGGGATTTTTTTTTTTCTAAATAGGAACAAAGAAAAAGAAGGTAAAAACTGATTCCTGGGTTACAACTCCTGGGTTACAGCTGAAGGTGCCGTTTGTTATGGTGGAGAGGGAGGGAGAGTGGGGATAGTGGGTCTTGGAAACCGTGTGTTCCTATTTGGATAAGTGATTTTGACAAGACAAGGGGAAAGCTCAGGCACAACGTCTAAAACAAGATGACAGTTCAAAATAGACTCTGATGTTAAGATATAAATTTAGTTCAGGAAAGAGGTGATGGTGACATTGAAAGGCTCTGTTGGGATTTTTTTTTTAATTGATTATTTGGTTGCTTCGGGTCTTAGTTGCTGTATGCAGGATCTTCAGCCTCTAGTTGAGGCTCACTGGCTTAGTTGTTTACAGCATGTGGGATCTTAGTTCCCCAACCAGGGATCAAACCCACATTTCCTCCATTGTAAGGTGGATTCTTAACCACTGGACTACAGGGAAGTCCCAGGGATATTTAATCCAGAGGAGAGAGAAGAGCAGAGGATCAGGGATTGGAATGGAGGTTCTTAACTGCAACTGCCCACTTTAGAGTCACCTGAAGATGTTTTGAACATCCCGATGCCTGGACCACACGCCAGACTGATTAGGTCAGAACTTTCCTGGGTGGGACACAGGTCTCAGTAGGTTTTAAACTCCCCAGCTAATTCCCACAGGCAGCCAGTGTCAAGACTCACTGAGCTAAAGTCTTTAAGATATATTTATCTTTATTGTGCTTGTTGTTTAGTTACTAATTTGTGTCCGACTCTTTTGTGACGCCCTGAACTGCAGCCCGCCAGGCTCTTCTGTCCATGGGATTTTTCCAGGCAAGAATACTGGAGTGGGTTGCCATTTCCTTCTCCAATATTTACCTTCAGGTGAGGATAAAGTAAAGGAATCCACAATGGGAGCAGAAAAATATTAGTCATAAGGGCAGAAAGAAAAACAGGGTAGTCTTGGCCAGCTCTTCTCATACTCAACTCCATAAGGATCAAAAGAATCACCTGAGATCTTGAGGATCTACAGATCATGACTCAAACTGCCAAGCTCCCAGGTGATCCTGTGACGCCTGGTTCAAGGGCCACACTGAATAGCAAGTGTCAAGAGCAGTGCTTCTCAAACTCTAATGTACATAAGAATCACCTGGGATATCATTAAAGCAGCTGTCTGGACCCCACCCACCAAGATCCAGATTCTGTAAGTCAGGAATAGAACCCAAGAACCTGCATCATTTTTTTAATTCATTTATTTTAATTTAAGAATAACTGCTTTACAATATTGTGTTGGTTTCTGCATACATCAGCATGAATCAGCCATAGGTATACATACGTCCTTTCCCCCTGGGACCTCCCTCCCACCCCTTTGGGTTGTCACAGAGCACTGGTTTGAGCTCCCTGAGCCATATAGCAAATCCCCACTGGCAATCTGTTTCACACATGGTAGTGTACACATTGCCGTCCTACTCTCTCCGTTCATCCCACCCTCTCTTTCGCCGCTCCCCCATGTTCACAAGTCTATTTTCTATGTCTGCATCTCCATTGCTGCCCTACAAATAGGTTCCTCAGGACCATCTTTCTAGATTTCATATATATGTGTTAATGTAGGATATTTGGTTTTCTCTTTCTGATTTATTTCACTCTGTATAATAGGCTCTAGGTTCATCCACTTCATTAGAACTGACTCAAATGCAAGAGCCTGCATTTTGAATGAGGTGATATGCAATGCTGCTGGTCCCACACTTCAAGTGTGAGAGAGTCACCAAGACCACAGAAGGAAGAAGAGGCACTTGGGGCTTCCCTGGTGGTCCAGTGCTCCCAGTGCAGGGGACCCGGTTTCAATCTCTGGTCAGGGAACTGGATCCCTCAGGCTGCAACTGAGACCTGGCAAGGCCAAATAAATAAATAAATATTTTTTTTAAAAAGGAAGGAAAGAAGAGGCACTCAATACTGCCTACCAAATGAATAAAAGATATTGTAGGGATACCAGAAAGAATAAGAATGTAGCAAAGCCACTAGATTTTGCAAGGTGAAGGTCATAAGTGAGGCAGAAACCATAAAACCATAAAATGATTTCTGCTTTCCTTGGTTCTCTATTTTCAAGCAGTAAGCTTTCCCCCGGCTTCTGTATTTTATCTTGGGAACAATTACCTTGCCAAAGTGCTGTAACTATTTTTGAAAGAGAGAGAAAGCAAATCAATTATTTGATTTTCTTTTCAAGGCATTGGAGGTATGCTAATAGGGTACCTGGGAGCTCTTCTCTGTGGATATGCCTAAACCATCTAGAAGCTACATTTATTAAGGACCTTTGGAGGTTATTCCAACTTCTTCAAATACCAGAGAACAGTTGTAATGTTGCTGACACTTGTAACTTTCTTTAGGGCAAGGTTTCCAACCTTGACACTCCTTATGTTGAGGCTGTTGGAGAGCAACACTACAAGCAACCATTAGATGCCAATATCATCTCCTGCCCCAAGTTGTGACAAGCCAGATTGTCTCCAGATATTTCCAAATGTTCCCTGGGAGGCAAAAATCAGCCCCAGTTGAGAACCACTGCTTCAAAAGCAATGTTTGAAAACCTAGTCACCTTTCTAAGAAGTCTGACTTATAGCTTGGGCATGTTGATGCCAGGTGGTAAAGACAGAGCACTACCAGTAACCAGTACTAGGACCACCCTTTGGATTCTTGAGGCAACAGAAAAGACTAGTTTGACTTTCAGAAGTGGGAAATTTTATTGACCTCACTTATACCAAGAGCCTAATAGATGGTGCAATACTTCAAACTTGTCTCATTGGTACAAAAGCTGGATGTATGATACAGGATGCTTGGGGCTGGTGCGCTGGGATGACCCAGAGGGGTGGTATGGGGAGGGAGGGGGGAGAGGGGTTCAGGATGGGGATCACATGCACACCTGTGGCGGATTCATGTTAATGTATGGCAAAACCAATACAATATCGTAATTAGCCTCCAATTAAAATAAATAAATTTATATTAAAAAAAAAAAAAAGAAACCTCTTTCCAGGCTCAGCATGAAAGAGTCAGCTGCCACTCTATGCCCTGTAACAAAATACCATAACCACCACATCATATGAGAGAAAGCATTCATCAGCTTGCCACACAACTATCATTTGTCCAGGAGGTTCTTTCCTCTCCTTTCATGAGTACTTAACATCTTGTGACTTAAACCAAGTACACAGAAAAGATGAGGATTGTATTAGAAATCTCAGTGCTTGTTTCTCTTCCTCAGTAGAGGTCATCAGACAAATAACCAGAGTGCCATAGAGCCTACCTATAAACCAGTGGTTTTCAAACTTTAGCCTGCATCATAACCAGCTAAAAGCTTGTTAAACCACTGATCACTGGACTATACCCCCTGAGATTCTGATCTACTAGGTCTAGAGTGGGGCCTGAGAATTTGCATTTCGAGTGATGCTGATAGTCCAGGGACCACACTTTGAGAACGTGACTGGAAAGCAAGTAATAATTCTCAGACTTGGCTGAACATTGGTATTACCTGAGGAATGTTTTTAACTATTGGTGTCATGGCCCCATCCCAAACAAATGAAATCAGAATATCTGGGCATGAGATCCAGTCTTCAGAGTGTATTTATTAGTTTCTCAGATGATTCTTGTATAGAGCCAGCATTGAGAAACACTGAACTAGGTGGAATGTATTCCAAAGCACTGGGGTACCTCTACCCCAGGTGGCCCTGCTTAATGGAGGGCTTTAGTATGACTTAATCCCATATTCTTACCCATTATGCTTCTTTGAGGATTACTTCTCCAGTTTCACCAAAATCATCCTAACACTGTGGTCCAAACAAGTCTCAAGCCATAGGTGTGTATTCTCTACTGCATGTTTCATTGAGCTGTAGACAGCAATGGAGCTGAAGATTGCAAATCAGAGTCTGAGAGGAAGTAGCCTGCTGCTACTGCTAAGTCACTTCAGTCGTGTCCGACTCTGTGTGACCCCATAGACAGCAGCCTACCAGGCTCCCCCATCCCTGTGATTCTCCAGGCAAGAGTACTGGAGTGGGTTGCCATTTCCTTCTCCAATGCATGAAAGTGAAAAGTGAAAGTGAAGTCGCTCAGTCGTGTCCGACTCTTAGCGACCCCATGGACTGCAGCCTACCAGGCTCCTCCATCCATGGGATTTTCCAGGCAAGAGTACTGGAGTGGGGTGCCATTGCCTTCTCCCAGGCAAGTAGCCTGCTGCTGCTGCTGCTGCTGCTAAGTCACTTCAGTCGTGTCCGACTCTGTGTGACCCCATAAACAGCAGCCCACCAGGCTCCCCCGTCCCTGGGATTCTCCAGGCAAGAACACTGGAGTGGGTTGCCATTTCCTTCTCCAATGCATGAAAGTGAAAAGTGAAAGTGAAGTCACTCAGTCGTGTCCGACCCTCATCGATCCCATGGACTGCAGCCTACCAGGCTCCTCTGTCCATGGGATTCTCCAGGCAGGAGTACTGGAGTGGGGTGCCATCGCCTTCTCCCAGCAAGTAGCCTAGAGGGCAGCAAATCAAGGCTTAAGGAGTCTACAGCTGCTGGAAGCCAGGAAAGGCATGTCAACAGGCCAAATCATCAGGACAGGACTGGGACTTCTGCTGAGGCTGGATACCAGGAACATGGCAGGGATTCAAGCCAGTAGCTACCAGTTCAGAAGTAGAACACTACTAAACCAGAATGAAATGTATTCTTACAACAGAGACAGATGTTGCCTTAATTTCTAGAAAGTGCATTGCAGTAAGATCCATTGTTTCCTTATCTTTCAATTCAATCCAGAGATTTTCATCTGTTGGTGTTCAGTGCCATGGTAGTATGGTCAAGGGACATGTTAAAATACCTCATCAAGTGGTAGCATTCATGAGTTTTCTGTTTAAAGAATTGCCTTTTGCCTGATTGTATCTTTTTTTTAAGTGCATGCAGGCTTTCTGTAGTTGCAGTGAACAGGCTTCTCATCTCTCATAAGAGAACATGGCTTCTCTTATTGCAGAGGGTGGGCTCTAGGCACATGGGCTCAGTAGTTGCAGTGGAGAGGCTTAATTACTCTATAGCATATGGGTTCTTCCTGGACCAGGGATCAAACTCGTGTCCCATGTACTGGCAGATGGATTCCTAACCACTGGATCACCAGGTAAGCCCTGAGTCTTTATATCTTAATCAGATCAAATAGGGCCTTGGAATTAGCAAACTTAAATTTTTTCACTTTGACTATTTTTAGCAAAAGGAAGGGTGATTCTTCCAGGGACCCAGTTGCTTTGGACTTACCTATAGGCTGGGAGTGTGCAGAGCAAAGTACTGAGCAAAGCACCCTCAGCAGTTCAACACGGCGTTACTGTCCTCCATGTACCATCTTGTTTACAGTAACAATCCTAAAGAAATAGTCTTTTTTAATTCTTCAAGTGAAGTGGGCACCCAATGAGAGAGAATCCAGAAGTTGAGAAAGAAGCTATCTTGCTTCAAAATATGCATAAGACACTTGTATATGACACAGTTCCTATTGTCTCTCAATAGATTCTGGAGAAAGCAGGGCCAAACATCTCTAATTCACAAAATGAAGGGTTCTCACAATTCTCAGGAAATCTTCTCACAATGTCCATGACTCTCCTGTACCCTGTGTGAAACATCTTAACAAATTGTTAGTTCTATGGAGAAGGCAGTGGCACCCCACTCCAGTACTCTTGCCTGGAAAATCCCGTGGACAGAGGAGCCTGGTAGGCTGCAGTCCATGGGGTCGCTAAGAGTCGGACATGACTGAGTGACTTCACTTTCACTTTTCACTTTCATGCATTGGAGAAGGAAATGGCAACCCACTCCAGTGTTCTTGCCTGGAGAATCCAGGCCTGGTGGGCTGTCATCTATGGGGTCGCACAGAGTCGGACACGACTGAAGCGACTTAGCAGCAGCAGCATATAAATGTTAACGTTCATCATCATTAACCTAAATTATTTCACAGTTCAGTTTAGTCGCTCAGTCATGTCTGACCCTTTGCTACTCCATGGACTGCAGCATGCCAGGCTTCCTGTCCATCACCAACTCCCAGAGCTTACCCAAACTCATGTCCATCAAGTCGGTGATTCCTTCCAACCATCTCATCCTCTGTCATCCCCTTCTCCTCCCACCTTCAATCTTTCCCAGTATCAGGGTGTTTTCCAAGGAGTCAGTTTTTGGCATCGGGTGGCCAAAGTATTGGAGTTTCAGCTTCAGCATCAGTCCTTCCCATGAATATTCAGGACTGATTTCCTTTAGGATTGACTGGTTTGATCTCCTTGCAATCCAAGGAACTCTCAAGAGTCTTCTCCAACACTGCAGTTCAAAGGATCAATTCTTTGGCATTCAGCTTTCTTTATAGTCCAATTCTCACATCCATACATGACTACTGGAAAAACCATAGCTTTGACTAGATGGACCTTTGTTGGTAAAGTAATGTCTCTACTTTTTAATAAGCTGTCTAGGTTTGTCATAGCTTTTCTTCCAAGGAGCAAGCATCATTTAATTTCACGGCTGCAGTCACCATCTGCAGTGATTTTGGAGCCCAAGAAAATAAAGTCTCTGGCTGTTTCCATTGTTCCCCCATCCATTTTCCGTGAAGTGATGAGACCAGAGTCTATTATCTTAGTTTTTTGAATGTTTTTCACTCTCCTCTTTCACTTTCATCAAGAGGCTCTTTAGTTCTTCACTTTCTGCCTTAAGGGTGATGTCATCTGCATACCTGAGGTCATTGATATTTTAAATTTCTTTCACAGATACCCAAATTTCTAGTAAGTTGGAAGGAAATTGAAATCAATAGGCTAGTGGTTGTGAGAAGGAACTTGAGCAATTCTGCTAGTCTGTAGAGGGACAGCATTCACAGAACCTCATAGAAGGACATGAGAGGGGATTAACCAAGATTGAAGCCACTCCCTCAAGTGTGCCATTTGCAAGTAAACACAGCACTCATCCATGGGAGGAGACATAAAGCATGTTAGAAACAGTTTTTGCCCAGCAAAAGATGGAAACACTTGTGAAATTTGAGCCTCCACTGCCGCAGTTTTGAATACTCATAGGTCATCGCTCAGGGTTGGTAAGATCTCTAAGACACATGAACCTTCTCCATCCCAGGCCCACAGCTCTAGCACTTCTGGGGCCCAGGAAGAGGAGGAGTGCCAGGAGTTTCGTCTCCAAGGCCAGCTGCTTTGAGGGAAGGACCTGGGGTATGTGTGTCATGGGAACAGCTGGCTTTCTTGTCCCATTGTCAGCTCAGAACAGGGGTATGTGATTATTGATTCCTGTTCCAGTCTGTCCCCAAGAAACAATGACTTCCTTCATTTGTTTGCAGATCTCTACAGGCACTTGACAGAATCATAAAGGCTGATTGTGAATTATAAAATGTTTCTAAATAGATTACACAAGTACATTGTCTTGAATATCATATAATTAGGACTTGAAATCATTATTCCCTGATGATCATATAGTTTGTCCTCAAATTGACCTTGAAAGGTGTAGACCAAAGGTGGATTTTCACTTGGAAGTTGGGACACTTCTTGTGAAACAACATAAGATGTTGATTTGTTTAATCCCATTATATAAACTAACCTCTTGGTGGCAGGAAGTATGGCTGTATTATATATATTCTGGGCTCCACATAACAAAAAATTATCCAATTATAGAAAATAATTTTAAGAAATCACTTTTCCAACTTTTTCCATTATGCTAGTCATATGCTAGCACGTGTTAGCAGAAAAGTGAGAGCAGGTGCCAGAAGTTTAAGAACATGTGTTAAAAAAAAAAACAATTTTAAATTGAGCACATCCTAACAATTAACATAATCTAATTTAAGCTACAAAACACTTCAATCCAATTGGGCAGGATGTAGTTGTTTCAAAGGATAATTTTAGAACCACTGATTCAGTTTAAATGTTAATTTAAACACACTGTATTTTAGTTTTTAAAAAGGGTTTTGTCTGGTTTTAATATCATGTATTACATAAACTGTGGACTTTTATTTAGTCTTAGTTCAGTTCATCAGGCACTTATTGGCTGCCTGTTGTGTAGAGAAAACCCTGACTAAGTGTATGAGCCTTTGTCCTGAAGAATCTTACAATCTGAGGAAGACACGTAGGCCCAGTAGAGCAGGCGTCCCCAGCCTCCAGGCCGCGGACTGGTACCTCCTGTCAGATCGGTGGCAGCATTAGATTAGAAATAAAATACACCGTAAGTGTAATGCACTTGAATTATCTCAAAACCACCCCCCTCCCCATCCATGGAAAAATTGTCTTCCACGAAACCAGTCCTTGGTACCAAAAAGTTTGGGGACTGCTGCTGTAGAGGACACATACATTTTAAGTTATGAGAAGCAGCAAATTGTGATAAGTGCTTTAATAGAGTTATAAAGGAGACAGAATGGGAAAAGGAGATGGTGTGAGTGAGAACCTGGAAAATGGACGTGGAGGAAGTTAGGAGCTGGAGGTAACACGGTTCCTCTGGAGTACGGGATATTTGGAGGATGTGGTAGGGCATGCAGTTAGAAAGACAGGGAGGTGCTACATTTTACAATCTTGAGAATACCAAACTAATGAGCCTAGATTTGACTTTGTGCACACTAGGGAGGGTGTTTGAGTGGGGGAGTGGCCTGATCAAGTCAGTTTGGGAGTAAGTCGCAGGATGAGTTGAAGGTGGAGAGGAAATTAGAGACTATTTTTGAGTGATATAGATGCCATCTGTCTCATTAAAAATCCCAATAAGTAGCTGTCTTGCGATTTGAAGTATTTGATACGTAAATTCATGTTGTTTAAATTTTAATGGTTAATTATGCACTGGCAAGCTTACTAGTCTGATATTTCTAACAGTGGGCGAGCAAAAGCTTATACAGGGTAGCAGTGATAAGGCATGAACTTCCTTTTTTTGGAGAGGGGCAAGAATAACATCTGAATCTGTACCCTAGATAGTCTCCTAATTTAAGGAGATGTTCTCTTAGCCAAGGAAAAGAACCACCCAGATTGTCCTTTGAGAAACAGATCCAGAAAATGCATCTATCAGTGGATGAAAATAAACCAAGGTGAAGCAGGACTCAGGTAAGACAGTCTCTAGATTAGGACCGAAAACCAGTTTACCTGGGTTCACAAAGTGTAGCTTTGCCACTTACAGACTGTAACTTTAGGCTTATTAGTTAACCATCTGTGCCCCAGTTGTTTCGCTTGTAAAATAGGAATAATAATGGTACTTGTCTCAGGGGTTGTTATGAGGATGAAATGAACTGATACATGTAAAGTGCTCCAAATAGTACCTGGCATGTAGTTATCTCAATAAATGTTAACTGTTGTTAGTCAGCTGCTGGGCAGTAAGTTAACTGCCTATGACATATTACAGTTTACACAGTGCCTTTATGGAAAGCACTATGGAAACCTCCCTGCCCCTACTCCCTAGTGACTATCTGTGCAACTGATCCTGGACACATCCACTAGGCCATTTGAACTCCACAATCACTTGATGGAAATTGATTGTCCTAGTTACTGCTGCTATTAACAAGCCACCTCAAAACTTGGAAGCATGAAACAACAGCCATTTTATCATGTTCACAGATTCCTGAGTCAGGAATTCAGTGGGAGTTGCTTATCTCTGCTTCACAGTAATTGTGCCCGTGGTTAGAAACGTCTCAGATGATTGGGGAGAATGCCAGCAGGTGGGGCAGGATCCACCGCCATAGAAGGCTTCTTCTCTAACCTGTCCGGCACTTTGGTGGCATGGTGGAAAGGCCAGGCTTAGCTGGGACTGTCACCTAAGCACCGACATGGGTCCCCTTCACCATGGTGGCCTCACGGTAGTTGTCAGACTTCTTTAGAGTGTTTCTGCGGCAGAAGCTATATGCCTTTTATGATGCATTCTCAGAAGCCTCATTGCAGACATTTCTCTGTTCTCTGGGCTTCCCTGGTGGCTCAAGTGGTAAAGAATCTGCCTGTAAGGCAGGAGACCCGGGCTTGATCCCTGGGTGAGGAAGATCCCTTGGGCTTGGAGAATTTCATGGACAGAGGAGCCTGGTGGGTTACAGTCCATTAGGTCACAGAGTCAGACACAACTGAGCGACTAACACTTTCACTTTCCCTGTTCTCGATTGATTGAAGCAGCCACAAGCCCGAGGGAGTTGATTAGACCATGCTTCTCAATGGGAGGCATATCAAAGCCTCTGGGAGCCATATTGAAAATCACCATTTTAGTATTATCTTCTAATGCTGGATGAGAAGCTTGAGATTCAGTACAGGTTTAACATACTGGTTTGTCCAGGGTGAGTTGCACAGATAGTCACTAAGATAGTTAGGGATGGGGGCGAGGAGGTTTGCAGGCTTCTAACCTAGTTCTTCTAACTCCAAATTCTAATTCTCTCAATTAGATTATTCATCCTCCTTCAGCTTAGATATACTTCTTAATATAGGAAAATTACAGGAAAAAAAAATTAAATGGCGTTGTGTATATCAGGTAACTTTCTATTTATTTATTTATTTGTGGCTATACTGGATCTTTGTTCCCACACATGGGCTTTCTCTAGATGCAGCACGAGGGCTCTAGAGCACAGGCTCAGTGGTTGTGGCACACGGGCTTAGTTGTTTCGAGGTATGTGGAATCTTCCCAGACCATGGATCAAACCCATGTGCCCTGTTAGGCACACAAATTCTTAATCACTGGACTACCAGGGAAGTCCAAGTAACTTGCTTCAAAAGCGATAGTGATATAAAAGTATAAAGTTTGCATTTATAAGAGGTTGTATACAGACTTCATGTTTTAAAGAGATCCTGGAATGGGTTCAGTGGTTCAGTCCCAAGATTGGTCAGAGAGCAATTTAGTATCATTTTCTCAAAAGGAAATTTCTCTGAAAATATCCCAGATGCTTAACTGTGACTTCCTTTGTCTCTAGGAAAGTCTCACCTGGCCATTGTCCAGCGGGTGAATAACGAGGGAGAAGGGGACCCCTTCTATGAGGTGATGGGCATCGTCACACTGGAGGACATCATAGAGGAGATCATCAAGTCAGAGATCCTGGATGAAACTGACCTCTACAGTAAGTGGCTCTTGTCCAAAGCCATCATATTTTCCTGTGAGGTTCTCAGAGCTGGCTTAATTTAATGAACAGTGTGAAAGGGGGTCAGGACAAGGCCCAAGTGTTGCTGTGTGTGCCCCAGGGGCTGGCATGGCAAGATGCCCCAGCCTGAACCACCGATGAGTCACTGAGAGTATGCTAGCTAAATGTTTATCAAGAGAGAACCTTTAGGAACAGAGCCAAGACTATGAAAAGGAGACCTCCTGGCCTTTGGATGGAGGAAATGAAGTGCACCTCGGATGACCTCTCTGCCCTTGTTTCTGTCCCCTGTGTTGTTCCTGGCTTGTCTCTTTGTCCACCTGGACATAGACCCCGGCATCCCTGGGGGTTCCACTCATGATTCACTCACAACAACATCAGCGTGCTGTGGAGACTCATGACATCACCCAGCACAACCTAAGCCAGACCTAAGTCGTCCTTTTAGACGCTGCTCTTGTCCTGTGTATGTTTCAACCCTGCTGCCTGGTTCCCCTCCTCCTCCCTTTCACCCCTGGCTCTGGTCTAGTCTCCTCACCCTCCTCCCCAATCCTCCCAGGAACAACACAGGTTCCTCCCTGCGATAGTGACTGCTTTCGTTACTGAGTCTTATCAAAGCTTTGCTCACAAACATTACAAAGGCCTGCTTTCCTCAAAAATGGGAGTGTTATCAAATCCATGGGAGTCCCTAGGCCAGTAAGTGTCCCCTCCTCCCAGTTTCATCAAGTATAACAGCAGTCCCCATCCTCCCCTCAGAGAACCCACTCCAGATCTGTGTCCTTGGTTTGCTGGGGGCAACTGTTCAGAGACAAGCTCCTAGTAGAAAAAACTTCAAGACGCTAAGGCAGTGAGTGGTGCAGAAAGAGTGCTTCCCTTTGGGGTGAGAAGAGATCAGATCAAGGTGGGCCAAGCCTTGATGAAACTTAGCAGGAGCGTCACAGTGTCTGCTGTTGCAGTGGAGCCCCGGCCCAGCTCATTACCTTAAAATAGGAGCTGATATCTCCATCCCCCAGTCCTTTTCCCCTTCTCCACCTCTGACTATCACTGTGCTCTAGATTTAGAAATCCCAAGTGTCTCAATAGATATATTGGTGAAAATATTCACACTAAAGTGTTAGTGGCTGATGTTAATAGTAGTGACAGCAGTCTAAGTGAGTAAGCTCTTCCTAGGGCATTTGTTTCAACAACCTGATATTCCAATACTCACTATTAAAATCGAAGGAATGGGGACTTCCCTGGCAGTCCAGTGGGTAAGACTCCATCTTCCAACGCAGGTGGTATGGGTTCAGTCCTTGCTTGGAGAGCTAAGACCCTAAATGCCTCATGGCCAAAAAAACAAAACATAAAACATAAGCAATTTTTAACAAATTCAATAAAGACTTTAAAAATGGTTCACATCAAAAAAAAGTATTTTAAAAATAAATAAAATAAAATAGAAGGAATGAAGAGGGAGATCAGAGGAAACTGATTCTCCAGTGATTAACTATTTGGTAGCATTCTGATGGAGGATAGAGAGGGAATATTTAGATGAACACGTCATATAAATCAGAAGGTTACTTACTAGTAATGGAAAAGAGTGGTCTGATAGCTATCTTTGCTGCTCTCTTGCTAAACCATCCCCTCTCTAAAAGAGAGGGTTATGATTTTCCCATTCTTATAAATAAGCATGAATCCTTAAGAACGGTGAGAAGGCTGAGGAGCCAGGACTACTGTGTTGCTTCTCCCCAGATCCTGACCCCCAGGACAGCTGGGCCTGGATCTCACTGTGGGATCTCACCATTTGTGGCAACCAGACACAAGGAGCCTTAAAGCCGGGGCCGGAAGTCCAAGGCAGGCCCACAAAAGAGCAGTGTGAAGGAGGGCACTTTCTTCCTTCTAGAAGGGAACTCAGTCATGTGGCAGAGCGAAATCAGAAGGAGGGGGAGAGTCCCAGGGAGCCCGTCCCCTGGAGTTCTCTCCCTTTCATTTCCAGTGTGTCTGTTCAGCCTGCACTGAGAGTTCCCTGAACCGCTGTTTTGCTCCAGGGCAACTTTAGAAAAACCCTAATCTGCTTCTCTGCTTCCCTAGCACAGGTTAAGATAGGTTAAAGTTTCAATATTTTACTCAGTACTAAGGGAAAGCAAGAGACATATGACCAAAGAAAACCTACCCTTTATCCCAAAACAGATTTTTATTGATTTATTTGGCTGTGTCAGGTCTTAGTTGCAGCACTCAGGATCTTTTTAGTTGCAACATGCAAACACTTTGTTGTGGCATGTGGCATCTTAGATCCCTGACCAAGGGTCAAACCCAGGCCCCCTGCCTTGGGAGCGTGGAGTCTTAGCCACTGGACCACCAGGGAAGTCACCCCCTGGGGGAAAAAAAAAAAAAAATATATATATATATATGTATATTTAGAGAGAGAGAGAGAGAGACAAGATTTTAAAAAGCAGAGAGAAAAATTAAACTGGAAAAAGCAGAGATTTTTTTCAATCAATAATCACAATACTCCTGCCTGAGGCCCACCCGGAGAACTCACCTTTATGGATTATAGAGCTAGTTGCATTTTTCTCCTTTCCTTTATTTCCCCCAATTCTCTCCCTGTGGAGGGGCCAGGGTTGAAGCAAGAGAATTGTGAGTGGAAAGAGGAGTGACCACCCCCCACCTCCTTTGGGTGGCATCCGTCTGTACCGCTCAGAGCATGGTTTCAATCAGTGGGAAGACACGAGGTGAGTCCAGCTCTGGGGACAGGAGTATGGCCGAGGCATAAACCCCCAGGCCCTGCCAGAGTCCCTGATGCTAAGAACACAAGTCCCTCGTGTGTGAAGTCCTTTTTGTAAGCATACAGTTATTTGTAAGCATTTCACAGATAGATTCTGATGGGAGTCTTATAATAACTACCTGAGATGAGCAGAAAAATTACAATTAATCATTAACCTTATGGGGCTTCCCTGGTTGCTCAGACTGTAAAGAATCTGCCTACAATGCAGGAGACCTGAGTTCTATCCCTGAGTTTCGAAGACCCTTGAAGAAGGGAATGGCTACCCACTCCAGTATTCTTGCCTGGAGAATCCCATGGACAGAAGAACCTGGCAGGCTACAGTCCCTGGGGTTGAATACAGTCGGACACGATGGAGTGACTAAGCATGCAGACACTAAACTTATGAGCAGAAGAGTTATGATTAATCACTAACTCTATTGTATAAATTAAAGCACACAAGACTGTGATGCTTAGAGATGCTGCACGGCTCATAAGCAGGGGAGCCAGCCCTAGAAGCCTGAACTTTGGAGCCCCAGGCCAGCCTTCCACTTTTCCACTGTTCACCACTTCAGTGCGATTAATACAGAGACTTGTTGACACTTTCCAGAAATCCCCATGGTCCCAAAGGACCTGTCTCAGGTGAAACCTCCAAAAATCAACAGTGACTCTGAGATAGTTGCGATCTGTCCCCTGTCCCCACAGCAGACAACCGGAAAAAGCAGAGGGTCCCACACAGGGAGAGGAAGCGGCACGACTTCTCCTTGTTTAAGCTTTCCGACTCAGAGATGAGGGTGAAGATCTCGCCACAGCTTCTGCTGGCCACACACCGCTTCATGGCCACAGGTATGATGACCCTGCCCTCCTGCATCTCCACCCCAGGCAGGCAAGGCAGCTCTGGAGGGCGGGACCCAGGCACCAGACATCCTTAACACCTTGCAACGAGTCCAGTGCAGGGACTGAGAACCTCTGTTCCAGAAGAGGAGGTTATCCTTGGGCAGGGGCAACAGGACCCTACATTTGCTCGTTTTCAGCCTCCGATTTTCTCAGGGTAAGTGAGTATGATGCAACTCTGCTTTTCTCTCTTCTACTTGAGAAAAGAGCTGAGGAATCCACCACTGCACTTTCCCTTCCTCTACCTGCTTCATGGTGGGGGTTGGTGGCCCAGAGGGTTCATCTGGGAGGGACAGGCGATGTCCTATGTAGCTACAAAGCCCTGGGGGCCCGGACTCTCCAGGGGCCATGTAGGCCTGTGAGCTATGAGTTCTTCAAATACAGACATGGATTGTGAATCCCAGAATCTTCAGAGAAAAAAAAAGACAGGATCCAAAGATAAACTTCTCCTTCTTGTAAAGAAGGTAAAATTGTCTTTGAACTGTCTAATCTCCTCATTCATGCCTAATTATGTGCTGACCTAGAACAATCACACACATTAGTAAGTTCACTATTTAATTAATCCAGCATGTATTTATTGAGTGCATAATGAATGCTAGTACTATTCCAGATGCTAAAAGGTAGAAAATTTTAAATTGGAGCTTCTTTAGGGTTTTAAACGTGTAATATAGTTCTGACTTTATAGTTCTAATATAGTCTTTCAATGACTACAGATGTCAACTGGATATCTGATTTCCTAGAACAAAGCAGATGTATCTGTAAATATAATGATATGCCATAATATAATAGTATAGTATAACATAACATAATAATATAGTATATAATAATATCTATTAATATGTAAAGACAATGCAATGATGCTTCTTATTGAGAACTTTCCACTTAAATAATTAAGTGTTCCTGTTAACTTGAAATTTCATTTCACTCAACAGATATACATCATACAAATAAGTCAGATTAAATTCTCTGTATTTCATTTGATCATAGCATTAAAACAAAAACATTTTTAGCCATGTTCACATGGCTTACTTATCCATGTCTAACTCCATCTGCTTTTTAAACCACTTTATTGCAATATAGTTGACATACAAAAAATGGTACATATTTAATGTAAACAACTTGATGAGCTTCGAGATACACATACATTCATAAAACCATCATCATAATCTGTGCCATAAACATCACTTCCAAAAGTTTCCTGCCACTTTCTATATGTGTTATTACTATTCGTGTGTGTGTGTGTGTTAATATAAGATCTTAGCAAAATTTTAAGTTCAATTCAGTTCAGTCGCTCAGTCATGTCGGACTCTTTGCGACCCCATGGACCGCAGCACGCCAGGCCTCCCTGTCCATCACCAGCTCCCGGAGTTTACCCAAACTCATGTGCATTGAGTAGGTGAAGCCATCCAACCATCTCACCCTCTGTTTTCCCCTCCTCCTCCCACCTTCAATCTTTCCCAGCATCAGGGTCTTTTCAAATGAGTCAGTTCTTGGCATCAGGTGGCCAAAGTATTGGCGTTTCACCTTCAGCATCAGTCCTTCCAGTGAATATTCAGGACTGATTTCCTTTAGGATGGACTAGTTGGATCTCCTTGCTGTCCAAGGGGCTCTCAAGAGTCTTCAGTATAGCATTGTTCTTGGGCTCTATATGCTGTGCAGTAGATCTCTAGGATTTATTCATCTGGCACAACTGGAACTCTGTACCCTCTGACTAATATCCCCATTACCTCATTCTCCCAGCCCATTCTACTCTCTGTTTCTATGAATTTGACTATTTCAGATTCATCATATAAATGGTATCGTGTAGTATTTGTCCCTCTGTGCCTGGCTTATGTCACCTAGCATAACATCCTCCAGGTTCATCCATGCTGTCACAAATGGCAGGATTTTCTTCTTTTTTAAGTCTATGTGCAGCTTTAAATAAAGTCAATGAGAAAATTAATAACAAAATTGACACTGTCATAACAGTGACCTGAAATGCCAGTGCAGGTACCCATATCCCCAGAGGGCCCGAAGATGCACACTTGGGCTTAAGACACCCCCCGACCCACCCACCTACGGGAATTGCAGGATGGAGCATGGAGCATGAATGGCTCTGGTTATGTCCACCCTGACTCCTCCCTGCTGCCGATTCCTCCTGCCTTCACCCTCCCCTAGAAGTGGAGCCGTTTAAGTCTCTGTACCTCTCGGAGAAGATCCTGCTTCGGCTCTTGAAACATCCCAACGTGATCCAGGAGCTGAAGTTTGATGAGAAGAATAAGAAGGCCCCGGAACACTACCTCTACCAGCGCAACCGCCCCGTGGACTACTTTGTGCTGCTTCTGCAGGTGAGTGGGAAAGCCTTGGACCCTCCAAGGGCAAGGTAGGACTTCTCCAGGCTGACGAGGAATGCCCATGCCTCCTCCGAGCCAGGTTCCAAGGCTGCCTTGGGAGCAAGGCCAGTTGGGGCGGGCGTTTGTCCATGACTCACAGAAGGAGACAGGTGTGACTGGCTGGCATCCTAGAGTGATGGGATCTTGATGGCATTTAGTCTGATGTCAGCAATGTTTGTGGTTGGGGGTGCAGTGGGTAACTCCCAGCCGAGGGGTTCTGCTGCTGAACTTCCTAAACTGGTGTCCTACAAAATCCCTATCACCTCTTGTCTCTGCTTGGCCATGCCCAGGAATGCAACTGTGCACTGCCTCCCAAATTGCAGGCACTCCTTGTTTTAAGCTCTTCTCTCTGTCGAGCTAAAACCTCACCATCTCTGATTTCCACCCACTGGTCCATGCTCTGCTCTCTGGAGGCACATGAAACAGGTCCACTCTCTCTGCCACACTTCAACTGTTGCAGTCCCTTAATCTTCTCCTTAAGGGCGCTATGAGGGAATAAACAAGCAAATGAGAGAGCTGCAGCATCTTCCTGGTACTCACATGAGTACAGTCACCCACCCTGCCCTGAGGGGGTGTAAATAAGCGGAGAGGCCTGTTAATAAATGTCAGGCAAGGTTCCAGCCCCGCCTCCTGGCCTGGCTCCACCATTAGCCCCGCCCCTATTCACAGTCTCTTCCCAGTAGAATCTGGTGAACCCTAAATACAATGATTGTCTTAAAATCTTAATTAAATTCACAGTGACTTAGAAAGGGCCTCTCTGTTACAGTCCCCCTGCCACCTGTCTGCTCGGACATGGTATATGCCTCAAACCCATCCTTCCAGATAACCTCGTTAAAATGCCTTCTTCTCCAGAAATGGAGTCGCATTCTTTACTGTTGGAAATTGAGAAGGGTGTTTACATTGTTTATATAACACAAGGAACGCTAGTAGAGTCTTATGCCTAATATAAACATAACCATTTTCAAATAAATCTTGGCGGGGGTAAAATATAGGGGCAAGAGGGTAGGTTCAGAAATTGGAAAGACCTAGTTTTAAAATTCCAATATTGGTACTTGTTAACTAACCTTGACTCAGTTATTTAATCTTTGTGAGCCTCAAAATTGATTCATCTATAAAACTGGGGGTAAAAATAGTACAGGCCTTGTAGGGTCTGGGATGGATCCATGCAGTGCATACACACGGTTTCAGACCCCTAATAGCATACCATATGCTCAAGCTTCTCACAGAATCTGGCTTTATCTCAGCTAGAGATAATAGAGATGGTCTATCGGAGAAGGCAATGGCACCCCACTCCAGTACTCTTGCCTGGAAAATCCCATGGATGGAGGAGCCTGGTAGGCTGCAGTCCATGGGGTCGCTAAGAGTGGGACATGACTGAGAGACTGCACTTTCACTTTTCACTTTCATGCATTGGAGAAGGAAATGGCAACCCACTCCAGTGTTCTTGCCTGGAGAATCCCAGGGTCGGGGAGCCTGGTGGGCTGCCATCTATGGGGTCACACAGAGTTGGACACGACTGAAGTGACTTAGCAGCAGCAGTCTCAGACTATACCACTGGAGCAGTTTATGGGGTTTATGGGGTCCTGAGCTAGCTGGACCTGCCTCATGAAGGAGCCATTAGAGTCTTCAAGGAAAGCTTGCATGTTCATGACTGGATACTGCTTTATTAACTAAACAAGAACTTTACTGCCAAGGGCTCCTGAAGTTAAAGCTGCTGTTTCAAAACATATCTGGATGGAATTCACATTCTCCTGTGATAAGATTTTTAGGTCCACTTATTATCCAAACAGAAGTACTTAGGGTCATCTTCACTAAAAGAGCTGGAAGTGCTTGTCCACACCCTTAGCACACTACCTTCTTTCTCCAGGGTAAAGTGGAAGTGGAGGTTGGTAAGGAAGGCCTTCGCTTCGAGAACGGAGCCTTCACCTACTATGGTGTCCCAGCCATCATGACCACTGCTTGCTCAGGTATTCCAGTTTCCAAGCCATAGCTTATTGGGGAAGCAGTGGGATAGTGGAGAAAATGCATCTGGGTTCCAAGTCATGACTCCTGTTATGGACCCCGGACAAGCCTTTTACCTTCCCGGACTTTAGAAGTGGAAGTACATAGTAGACTGTAACATTATCCAGTGTTAGGGATGGATAGTGGTAATTTTCAATATGAAAAAACACATTTACTCTTTATACTTCCACCTGATTACCTGTTTTTGCAGGGTTGATTGGTGCTGTGGGTGGGGTGGGAGAGGGAGAATTCCTTTAAGAAGGTGTGTTTTCTGAATTGCCTCTGAAACACACTGCATCCTTCTGTCCTTAGATAACGATGTGCGGAAGGTTGGAAGTCTGGCTGGATCCTCTGTCTTTCGTATGTATCTCTCAAACCCCTCCCTCGTCCTCCCTGCCGAGGTCCTGCCTCAGCCCAGGCTGGGGACCCGGACCAACCACTCTCAGCCTGGGCTGGGACTAACATAAATGCTGGCAGCCTCTTTGTATGCTCTGCCAGGAACACTGCTTTCTGCCAGGTACCCGCAGACCACAGGGCAGGGGGCGGGGGAGCTTAGTTTCTGAGAGTCTAGAATGTTTTCTGCTGCTTCTCTGCTCATGTGCAAAATGATGAATGCCCAGCGAGGGAGGTTGTGAGGGGAGGCACCATTTGCTATCACCTGCCAGGGAATGCAAGCAGGTGGTTTTGTGTGCTCTGCTGGAGGTTGAACCGTTCCTTCTCTGCTGTGGTAATTCACCTTCTGTCCTCTACTTGCAAACCGTAATATGCTATTATTGTGTCTGTGGCATTTAGTAAGCAGCAACAGCAAGATCTTAGGATGTAAAGCCCAGGCTGGCACGTATATTGCTCATCTGCTTCTCTTTGCTCGTTGACCACATCTCAGCAGGTGGGGAGGGGTCTGCGGCTGGCCATGCATGCTGATGGCAGGGGCTGGCACAGGCTTCTGGTGGGTGTTCTCTGCCCCTTCTGTACTCTACCTTCTCTCTGCTTCCTGCATCAGTTATCGTACTTGTGTTTAGAGGGCATGGCATTTGTTGTGATATAAGTGTGATCCAAAAAGCATTATTTCTCTAGATTTGTCTTTGATTCACCAGTCTGAATTTTGCATTGCTTTCAGCTCTTAGTGTTTATGGTGGCCATTTTAATGCCAAATGGGTGTTTTTTCTCATCATAAAAAAAAAAGAAAATCTTCCATAGTGCTTTATATTGGGATTTATCAGAGGGTCCCAAAGCTTGAAATCACAATCCACGGCACCTGAAAAGTAGGTACTGTTGTAACAGAGAAACTAAAGAAATGACCTGCTCCGAATCACCTCAATGCAACTATTTACCTCAGTGCCTTCCAGTGGCCTGACTTGTTCAAACAGCACAATGAAATACAGATCTTAGATCCAACATGTTCCAGGATGTCATTTCTATGTGGGAATATTGGGACAATTTACAGTGTAATTTCCCATCCTGGCCCAACAGAGGACTTAAAAGAAATTGAAATAGCTGCCCACACCCAAGGAGTGGTCCCACATATGTGGAAGGAGGGCTGTAACAAAAAACCCTGGTATGTTGTTATATAAACTGGCAAATGTCAATTAAGGTTGGTGAAGGAAGCATCAGTTTGCAGAACAAGAAGTCAAGATATGGGAGAGGGATGGTCTACAGGACCAAGTAGACCTTGGTTCTCTAAAGGAGGTCTCCACCAGCCATCACATTGGTCCTTGCTCAAGGTAGAGTGACTACTGAGATTCAAAGTGTTACCTAGATGTGTTGGCCTTTACATAAGACCAAAAGAAGTGGGGACTCTAGGGGTAAATTGCTGCATAAAGGTCCCAAGCCCATCTAATTTACATGACTTTCTTTCTTTAAAAAAAATTTTTTTAAGTAGTGGGAAAATGTTATCTGGTTCCTCCTTCCTTCCTGTCTCTAGTTCTTCCTATCAAAATCCATTTTATCATTGAGACAGAATAAACCTGCAATAGTAATCTCTCCTTCAAAACTGGTTAACTAAAAAGAAATGTTAACCTCTCTTTCCCTCCCCACACTTCTGAGCATCTTTATTTATCCATCTTCAGGAGGAAAAAGAAATCAAATTAGCTTGAGGGATATAGAGACATTTTCCTTTCTCCCCCACGAGCCCTCCACATCTAATAGAGTTAGGTGTGGATAACTGCCAAGCCCACCACCACTACCCCCCTGCCCCTGCTTATTCCAGGTCCACCTCTCAGCCCAGGTCCAGCCACCCAGCATCTTTCACTGTCCAAGAACCTTACTTGTAGGTCAAGGAAGAGCTTAAGGCTGGACCACAAAGTGATGGATTCTTGTAGGGTCTCAGTCTACCTAACTAGCCCTGTCCTTGATGCCAATCTGGAGCTTTGTCAGCCTTGAGGGTGATAAATGAGATGATGAGTTTGCCAGAACACTGGCCCTGTGACCGATGCCTCAAAGTTGAGTCTGAGGTTATAAGTCAATCCCTCTGCTTTTCCTGTGCTGGGTGAAGGAAACACAATCAGTTTTGTCTCCTTTGTCTTGGTTCTGATTGCCAGGGAACCCAGGAGGACCAAAGTGAGCCTGGTAATCCGGAGGAATGGGGTCTGAGCTCAGCGTGACCAGAACAGATGCCCACAGGGGTGTGGAAGTGGGAGAGAACAAGGCTCCTATTTGCTTGACTGAGATATATTTAATTTGTAGGCCAGAAGTACTAGGATTCTTCTCGAGACAATGGGGTTTCTTATTCCAGTGTGTCTTGCAACACTAGGGGCCCATTTAAATATTCCTTGACAAAGAATGTGATTTCTTGACAAAATAAATGATTATCAGGTAGGATAAGGCTCTCCCCTCTCCCCTCTCCCCTTTACACTATTGGGTAATTTCGGGCAAATCATTGGGTGCAGCAACTAAGACTGCCAAAGCCACCTATTTCAGAGTGCTGTCACCTGCAGACTGACTTCAGTTTCTTGGAAGGGACTCTGGGAATGATCAGATAAGAGGGATAAAGACAGATTGCCTCCCGGACTGCTGGATCAGGATCAAGGTCGGTGAAGGACTGGAATATTACTACACATTCCACTCCACCCAGGCCCCAAGTGATAGCCAGCACCATTTCAGACTGTGGGGAAAGAGAGCGAAGGAAAAGGGGATAGGAAGAGAGGTACTTTGGAGCACTTGTACTGGCTAAGAAGTGACTGATTTAGTTTATCAAGTTGATTCACATTAAGATTGCTAGAAACTGCCCTTCCTGTGTCCCAAGGCTCTAGCTGTGCACAGTTCCTCCCCAGCACTGTGCCCACAGAGGGAACTCCTATGAGTCCGAGGCAGAAGATGGCCTCCTCTTCCTTGAGGATGCCCCCCCTAGCAGGAGCTTGCACTTTGCTTTCAGCCCTCCCGCAGGTGAGAAGCCCTAAGGCAGTCGGGAGGGCCCCGAGGGGATGCAGTGCTGGGCTCCCAACACATGTGCTGGCTCAAAAAGGAACAGACGGAACACTGCCCACGCATACTCCCTGCTGGGGCACTGCCTTTCTTGTCACTGGTGGGTCTCATCCCCTCTGAGATTATTGTGCATCTTTTTGGAAGAACTTCAGCAAAATCTATCTATTTTCTTCTTTCCGGAGAGTGACTTTGTGAGAAGATGCGATTACCATGTTTCCAGAGGCAAGACTCCCTTTGGCAGAGAAATGGGATGTTGTGAAGATCCAGGAGCAGACTGTCTCACCCACTTTGCTCTTTGTCTCTCTCCTTTTGTGTTTATCTTCCCCTTCACAACTCACAAATCCTTGACTCTTTAGTGCCCGTCTCTGTGTCTCGTACCTTCGCCTTCAGCAGAGGGGACTCTCTGGCAGGCTCCCCAGGTAAACATGCATGGGGTCTCGGTCTCCATAGATCCATGGGGTCTCCATAGATCCATGGGGTTTACAAGAGGCCTTTGGTCTCTGTCACTGTCCCGCATGAAAACTAGCCTCTCCCAACAGACACGCCCAGGACGTAGGCATGGCACGATGCATTGCTACTACTCACTGGTACTCACTGTCCAAGCGTTGCTGGTGCAGCGGTGTCACTTATGAACTTAGCCCCCAGGGATATGCCTGTGTGCATCCATGTGAGAAATGGGGAGGGCTGGAGAGGAACGGTCTGAGTTTTTCCTTATCGTTTGTCTGACTGCAGAAAGGAGGGATAAGAGGTGCAGCAGATGAAAAATGGGAGAAAACAATGAAAGGCTATGCTTTATTTCCATTTTTCCTCTGTCTTTTCCTCTACGTGGTCTCTGACCTCAGTTAACCACTAACCCCACCTCATCTTGCTTGAAATGTTACTATGTAGTGACCATAATCACTCTGGCTCTGCTCACACAAAGGATGCTATATTAAAAACTTCAGAACAGCTTTTCATTAGGTTGAACCTCTCCTGTTAATGAAAAGTTACCGATTTCCTTTTAATCAGGTAAAGCAGCTCCATACTATAACTCTAAGATGGAATAGAATAGAATAGAATAGAATAAATCTCAATAATCGGTTAAGAACTTGTTTCCTTTTTTCATCCCTAGAAGTTGATCTCTTAGTTTCATGGAGGAAATAATGACCAAACTAAGGATTTATTTAAGTTACCCTGAAGTTAAAGCACAATCCACTTCCCCACACCCTCTACATCCGTCTTCCTTATTCCAATGCTATGGTAGTGATTCTGAGGCCCCACCATAGCCTCATCATCAAGAAATCAATTGTATTTCACTGTGTATATAGTAGATTCTCAACATTCAAATAGGCTGAGACCTCAAACCCCCAAATTTGCAACTTCAGAACTATTTATGTTGACTTCTACGTTCTCACAAATCACAGTTTTCCATCAAAAGCCATCTGGTTCCCATGCTTATCTGTATAAAACAAATTAACCACCTTCTCCAATTTTATCAGTTTTCTCTCTTCATGGTGATTTTCCACCAATAAATAAAATTTTTTTTCTCACTTTGTGGGAGCTCATGCCTTTATGATGACTACAGGAGAATGGCCCATCAGAGATGCCATTCTGGTGCCCTCACCAGCTGAGTGGTCACTCCCACATGCCAGCAAAATTAGAAATGACCACATCATGGACCTTCAAGATCCTTCCCACGTGGGGAGTCTTGATGAATGAATAATGTGCTCTTTAGTTTCAGCAGAAAGGGAAGATGCACATTTTTAAAATATTTTCAACTAAAAAGATCAAAGCATTAAAAAAGAAGAAGAATGAAAGCATGAGAGCTGGAATATACTTTTTAAAAATCAACCCTCAGCTCATCAGAAAACCTAGTTAATGAAAACTTCCTACTTAAAAAAAGGTTAGTTCTAGTTCATCAGTATAATCCTATAATTGAGTGTTTCCAGTCATTCTTACTTCTGTTCCATCTCAGCAGAAGAAGAAGCCTCACTCATTGGATTTACAGAAAGCAGTTCTGGGAACATTCTGGCCCCATACTTGATTTATTAATACAGATGCATTAATTTACATATATTATGTCTTCAGTTCAGTTCAGTCGCTCAGTCATGTCCGACTCTCTGTGACCCCATGAATTGCAGTATGCCAGGCCTCCCTGTCCATCACCAACTCCCGGAGTTCACTCAAATTCATGTCCATTGAGTCGGTGATGCCATCCAGCCATCTCATCTTCTGTCGTCCCCTTCTCCTCCTGCCCACAATCCCTCCCAGCATCAGAGTCTTTTCCAATGAGTCAACTCTTTGCATGAGGTGGCCAAAGTACTGGAGTTTCAGCTTTAGCATCAGTCCTTCCAAAGAACACCCAGGACTGATCTCCTTCAGAATGGACTGGTTGGATCTTCTCGCACTCCAAGGGACTCTCAAGAGTCTTCTCCAACACCACAGTTCAAAAGCCTCAATTCTTCAGTGCTCAGCTTTCTTCACAGTCCAACTTTCACATCCATACATGACCACTGGAAAAACCATAGCCTTGACTAGACGGACTTTTGTTGGCAAAGTAATGTCTCTGCTTTTGAATATACTGTCTAGGTTGGTCATAAATTTCCTTCCAAGGAGTAAGCGTCTTTTAATTTCATGGCTGCAGTCACCATCTGCAGTGATTTGGGAGCTCAAAAAAATAAAGTCTGACACTGTTTCCCCATCTATTTGCCATGAAGTGATGGGACCAGATGCCATGACCTTAGTTTTCTGAATGTTGAGTTTTAAGCCAACTTTTTCACTCTCCTCTTTCACTTTCATCAAGAGGCTTTTTAGTTCTTCTCCACTTTCTGCCATAAGGGTGGTGTCATATGCATACCTGAGGTTATTGATATTTCTCCCAGCAATCTTGATTCCCTCTTGTGCTTCTTCTAGCCCAGCGTTCCTCATGATGTACCCTGCATATAAGTTAAATAAGCAGGGTGACAATATACAGCCTTGACGTACTCCTTTTCCTATTTGGAACCAGTGTGTTGTTCCATGTCCAGTTCTAACTGTTGCTTCCTGACCTGCATATAGGTTTCTCAAGAGGCAGGTCAGGTGGTCTGGTATTCCCATCTCTTTCAGAATTTTCCACAGTTTATTGTGATCCACACAGTCAAAGGCTTTGGCATAGTCAATAAAGCAGAAATAGATGTTTTTCTGGAACTCTCTTGCTTTTTCCATGATCCAGCGGATGTTGACAATTTGATCTCTGGTTCCTCTGCCTTTTCTAAAACCAGCTTGAACATCTGGAAGTTCACGGTTCACGTATTGCTAAAGCCTGGCTTGGAGAATTTTGAGCATTACTTTACTAGCGTGTGAGATGAATGCAATTGTGCAGTAGTTTGAGCATTCTTTGGCATTGCCTTTCTTTGGGATTGGAATGAAAACTGACCCTTTCCAGTCCTGTGGCCACTGCTGAGTTTTCCAAATTTGCTGGCATATTGAGTGCAGCACTTTCACAGCATCATCTTTCAGAATTTGAAATAGCTCAACTGGAATTCCATCACCTCCACTAGCTTTGTTCGTAGTGATGCTTTCTAAGGCCCACTTGACTTCACAGTCCAGGATGTCTGGCTCTAGGACAGTGATCACAGCATCGTGATTATCTGGGTTGTGAAGATCTTTTTTGTACAGTTCTTCTGTGTATTCTTGCCACCTCTTCTTAATAGCTTCTGCTTCTGTTAGGTCCATACCATTTCTGTCCTTTATCGAGCCCATCTTTGCATGAAATGTTCCCTTGGTATCTCTGATTTTCTTGAAGAGATCTCTAGTCTTTCCCATTCTGTTGTTTTCCTCTATTTCTTTGCATTGATCATTGAGGAAGGCTTTCTTATCTCTCCTTGCTATTCTTTGGAACTCTGCATTCAGATGCTTATATCTTTCCTTTTCTCCTTTGCTTTTTGCTTCTCTTCTTTTCACAGCTATTTGTAAGGCCTCCCCAGACAGCCATTTTGCTTTTTTGCATTTCTTTTCCGTGGGGATGGTCTTGATCCCTTTCTCCTGTACAATGTCACGAACCTCAGTCCATAGTTCATCAGGCACTCTATCAAATCTAGTCCCTTAAATCTATTTCTCACTTTCACTGTGTAATCATAAAGAATTTGATTTAGGTCATTCCTGAATGGTCTAGTGGTTTTCCCTACTTTCTTCAATTTAAGTGTGAATCTGGCAGTAAGGAGTTCATGATCTGAGCCACAGTCAGCTCCTGGTCTTGTTTTTGCTGACTGTATAGAGCTTCTCCATCTTTGGCTGCAAAGAATATAATCAGTCTGATTTCGGTGTTGACCATCTGGTGATGTCAATGTGTAGAGTCTTCTCTTGTGTTGTTGGAAGAGGATGTTTGCTATGTCCAGTGGGTTCTCTTGGCAAAACTCTATTAGCCTTTGCCCTGCTTCATTCCATATTCCAAGGCCAAATTTGCCTGTTACCCCAGGTGTTTCTTGACTTCTTACTCTTGCATTCCAGTCCCCTATAATGAAAAGGACATCTTCTTTGGGTGTTAGTTCTAAAAGGTCTTGGAGGTCTTCATTGTTATGTCTTACTCCCATCTTTTTTTTTTTTGGTTACACCACATGGCAGGCGGGATCTTAGTTTCCCTACCAGGGATCGAACTCTTGCCCCCTTCAGTGGAAGCACAGAGTCCTAACCTTTGGACCTCCAGGAGAGTCCCTGGAAATTAAGAGGGCTTTTAGGTTTTAAAAGACCTGGTTATTTTGTTTAAATCCCGACAACCACCTTAGGAGATGGGCAGAAATTGTTTGGGGACAATAGGTAAGGAAACAACTCTAAGAAATTAAGCGGCTGGGTCAGTGTCAGACGTGTAATTAGGATGCGGAGGGCTGAGGACCAGAATCCAACTCTCTTAGGCCTTGTTCTGTTGCCTGGGACCTTACTGTGTTTCTGAATGTGGGCCTGTTGTGCCCTCTAGAGGGCTGTGACTTGTTTGCATTTTGAAAGCAGCTGTGCTAATCAACTATGGTATGTACTCACCTTGGATTGAGGCTGGTGGTCCCTACTCCAAATATTGCCACTATTACTCATAGGCAGTTTCCTTCTAGCTGAGCCTGAGGGTGAAATAAGGAGAGCAGAGTGTGTGGGGATTACCTCCAGAGTGTGCTGCGATATGTGATTAGCCAGATTTGCAGGCGTTTTTATTTAAAACCACTGAGAGTACACAGCCGCACTACAGTTACCATTCCCTCTCCCCGGATTCGTTCCTTTTTTCTTCTCCTGATGGTGGAGATGATTTCAAGTTCCCCATGACAGTCCTTCTGAATCCATGAAAGAACAAAAGCAAGAGAGAGGCCGCGAGCGAGAGTCCTTGTTCAAAGCCCAGTTGCATTTGTAATGTACTTTGAGATCAGTGAGGATAGTTTTTTCCCCAGAATATAAAGGAAGAACCTAAAAATAATCTTTTTACTTTGTGAAATGTGGTAAGTGGAAATATTCCTTTGGGTCGGCTCTTGCATAGTCAACATTTGGGAACCATTAAAGCTCCATGTAATGTGAGCGAGTTCATCTGGGCTCCTAACTTGGGCTGATTTGCAGAGTTCACATTGTAGCTTTGACAGAGAGCTTTTGGCATTTGGTTTTCTGATGTTGAATAGTACCCCAGAATGATGAATTTTAATAATCCTAGTTTGTACTCTTATAAGCCTGTGTAATTAAATTCCCGCATCCAGTTTAGAAAGCACAGATGGCCTGTGGCATAGTGACGATGACCAAATTGGGCTGTTCCTCTCTGTCCCTCAGTGAGACTTGGAAAGATGTAAGCAGGCAGCTGATGAACCCTACCTCTTCTCACATCCCCAGACTGAAAAGGAGAATGAAGCGTTCTTCTGTGCGTGGCTCCTGTTCCTGGGATAGAGTTGTGAGAGCTCTGGGCACAGGTGTCACGAGTAAAGCAAGAGTCGCAGAGGTGTGTCTAGGTTTTCAGGGCCCCTGCCTATCCGTACAGAATGAGGGGAGATTCCATCCAGCCCTGACTTCTCTTTAAAATCCTCTTCCACCCCTTCTCTCACCACAACCCGATTTTACCCCAGTGTCTTCTCCACCCAACCTCAGTAACTCCAACTTGCCATCCAGGACAGATGTACCTTACAGGCAAACCACATGAAGTCTGCAGGATTGAGCTTGCCACACTTCTCCACCCAAATTGAGAGCATGATGTAAGAGCAAGATGGGCGAGGGAGATGTCAACAGCTTGGCCTGAGCCCTATTGAGGGATCCTGTGGTCAGTTTCATGCATCACTGCCCAATCCGTCGCCTCTTAGACCTCTTTGCCCTGTGCTTAGAATTTTTCTTCTCTCTTCAGTCCCCCAAGCTGCGCCTCTGTGCTCTTAGAAAATGCCAAGGGGAATTATACAACTTGAACTAGTTTGCCATGCTGCTGGGACACTCGTCTGTTACTGATTTCTTCTCTTTTTTTTTTTTATTAAAAGCATTTCCATTTCCCTTGCTCAAAAACTTCTGAGTGTATGTGCACAATTACCAAAATGCCGAGTCATCAGCGTCCTACCTATTGAGGAATGTCAGGCTCTGGGACACAAAATCATTGATCTTGCACAACAGTCAGATGAGCTGGGACTTTCTTTGTCATGAAATGAAGATTCCTTTTTCATTCTAAAGATGGCTTTTATAGACCCAACCTTTGTAAGACAGCTGTATCTTTTGCTGTAGAGAATCCTTTGGGATATTATGAATGAACCTTCAATAGCATTGTCTTTACTTAAAAAACCAAGAAATATGTTTTTCCTCCCAGCACAACAGTGATGTTGCTTGTGTTTGACTTGTGGGCCCTATGAGTGACAGCAGGGCGACATGCCTGCCCTGGGTGCCAGTGAAGACGAGAGCTTTGGGAAAAACAGGGGTGAAACTGTTTCCTCTGTTTTCAACAGCAAGTGGAAGTGATTCAGGCAGAAGTTAATTCTGTTCAGTTCAGTCGCTCAGTCATGTCCAACTCTTTGCAACCCCTTGGACTGCAGCATGCCAGCCTTCCCGGTCCATCACCAATTCCCAGAGCTTGCTCAAATTCATGTCCATCGAGTCGGTGATGCCATCCAACCATCTCATCCTCTGTTGTTCGCTTCTCCTCCTGCCTTCAAGCTTTGCTCAGCATCAGGGTCTTTTCCAGTGAGTCAGTTCTTGGCATCAGGTGGCCAAAGTATTGAAGTTTCAGCTTCAGCATCAGTCCTTCCAATGAATATTCAGGACTGATTTCCTTTAGGATTGACTGGTTTGATCTTGCAGTCCACGGGACTCTGAAAAGTCTTCTCCAACACCACAGTTCAAAAGCATCAATTTTTCAGTGCTCAGCCTTCTTTATGGTCCAGCTTTCACATCCATACATGACTACTGGAAAAACCACAGCTTTCACTAGACAGACATTTTTCAGCAAAGTAATGTCTCTGCTGTTTAATACGCTGTCTAGGTTTGTCATAGCTTGTAAGTAAGCGGAAGTTGATTAGTAGGCACGATATATTTCCCTATCAGCCTCACTGAAGCTGTCTTGAATGATGACATAAGGGATGAGAATGTAGAACAGAGAGATGTGGGGTTGTGGGGCACAGGTCCCACCAGGCAAAGTGGAGGATTATCAAGGAGCAGTGGTTATCTCTCAGGGTAACGGAAGCCACAAACCCCTGCTCACACCCACTCTCTTTGTTCCAAACTGAGTTGAGGACAAAACCTACCAGATCAAGGTGTGGTTTTCCAGACTCTTCTTGCACCAAGGAAGCCACGCTCCTGCAGGGCTGCCTGCCCCCTTTTCCATGACAACCAGACCTGAGGAAGCACTACCAACTGACTTAGTCAGCCACCACCTCAGAACAGCCACAGTGGGTCTAGGCAAGCCAGACCTTGTCCATTTATTTCAAGGGACCAGGGCCAAATGTGAAATGCGTCTTTTTCTGCCCAATACTGCTGCTCTTCACAGTCACATTGGTGCTTTATTCTGTTCTCCACATCACCATCACTGTCCCTCTCGGCCCCTGGTCACTCCAGCGTCACCCGGCTGGTAAGTAGGATTCCAGGCCTCCTGGTTTCACACGCTCTTATTAAATAGACAAACAGAAGGTTCTGATGTTTCCTGAGGCCTCTTCCTCGAGTTATGGGGCCGTGGCAGTGCATTCCTGGAGTGTCCTTCTGCCCACCCCTCACTTCAAGAAGTCAGTCTACCAGGAATGACTTAGGTTGCTGGAAAAGGCTTTCTGATTCCAGAGTGACTAAAAGGTCTGAAACCTTTTTAAAAACAAAATTTAGATTCTAAATAAAAACTCCTTCAGGGACTGTTAGGTGCTGATTGTTCATTCCATCCTTCTTTAATGAGCACCTACTCTGGGCCAGGCACTGTGGTAGATACCAGATATACAACAACGACCAGAAAAGACAAGGTCTCTGCCCTCATGGAATTTAGCATTGAACTGAGCAGACATTACAAATAAATACAAACATGTAATTAATTAAAACTTGTGAAAAGTGCTTTAAAGGGATGAACAGGGGACAGTGATAGAGGAAAATAGGGGGAATATTCTTAAGGTGGCCAGACCGGATCTTAGAGAAGAAGAGGAAAATAACAGAATATGAAAGACTAGAGATCTCTTCAAAAAAATCAGAGATACCAAGGGAACATTTCATGCAAAGATGGGCTCGATAAAGGACAGAAATGGTATGGACCTAACAGAAGCAGAAGCTATTAAGAAGAGGTGGCAAGAATACACAGAAGAACTGTACAAAAAAGATCTTTACAACCCAGATAATCACGATGCTGTGATCACTGTCCTAGAGCCAGACATCCTGGACTGTGAAGTCAAGTGGGCCTTAGAAAGCATCACTACGAACAAAGCTAGTGGAGGTGATGGAATTCCAGTTGAGCTATTTCAAATTCTGAAAGATGATGCTGTGAAAGTGCTACACTCAATATGCCAGCAAATTTGGAAAACTCAGCAGTGGCCACAGGACTGGAAAGGGTCAGTTTTCATTCCAATCCCAAAGAAAGGCAATGCCAAAGAATGCTCAAACTACTGCACAATTGCACTCATCTTACACGCTAGTAAAGTAATGCTCAAAATTCTCCAAGCCAGGCTTTAGCAATACGTGAACCGTGAACTTCCAGATGTTCAAGCTGGTTTTAGAAAAGGCAGAGGAACCAGGGATCAAATTGTCAACATCCGCTGGATCATGGAAAAAGCAAGAGAGTTCCAGAAAAACATCTATTTCTGCTTTATTGACTATGCCAAAGCCTTTGACTGTGTGGATCACAATAAACTGTGGAAAATTCTGAAAGAGATGGGAATACCAGACCACCTGACCTGCCTCTTGAGAAACCTATATGCAGGTCAGGAAGCAACAGTTAGAACTGGACATGGAACAACACACTGGTTCCAAATAGGAAAAGGAGTACGTCAAGGCTGTATATTGTCACCCTGCTTATTTAACTTATATGCAGGGTACATCATGAGAAATGCTGGGCTGGAGGAAGCACAAACTGGAATCAAGATTGCTGGGAGAAATATCAATAACCTCAGATATGCAGATGGACACTACCCTTATGGCAGAAAGTGAAGAGGAACTAAAAAGCCTCTTGATGAAAGTGAAAGAGGAGAGTGAAAAAGTTGGCTTAAAGCTCAACATTCAGAAAACTAAGGTCATGGCATCTGGTCCCATCACTTCATGGGAACTAGATGGGGAAACAGTGGAAACAGTGTCAGACTTTATTTTTTTGAGCTCCCAAATCACTGCAGATGGTGACTGCAGCCATGAAATTAAAAGACACTTACTCCTTGGAAGGAAAGTTATGACCAACCTAGATAGCATATTCAAAAGCAGAGACATTACTTTGCCAACAAAAGTCCGTCTAGTCAAGGCTATGGTTTTTCCAGTAGTCATGTATGGATGTGAGAGTTGGACTGTGAAGAAAGCTGAGCGCCGAAGAATTGATGCTTTTGAACTGTGGTGTTGGAGAAGACTCTTGAGAGTCCCTTGGACTGCAAGGAGATCCAACCAGTCCATTCTGAAGGAGATCAGCCCTGGGATTTCTTTGGAAGGAATGATGCTCAAGCTGAAACTCCAGTACTTTGGCCACCTCATGCGAAGAGTTGACTCATTGGAAAAGACTCTGATGCTGGGAGGGATTGTGGGCAGGAGGAGAAGGGGATGACAGAGGATGAGATGGCTGGATGGCATCACTGACTCGATGGACATGAGTCTGAGTGAACTCCGGGAGTTGGTGATGGACAGGGAGGCCTGGCATGCTGCGATTCATGGGGTCGCGAAGAGTTGGTACGACTGAGCGACTGAACTGAATGACTGAAAAGTGAGTGCAGGGATTGGGGGGTAAAATGAGGGGAGAAAAGGGGGCATGAGGGTAAAATGAGCAGGAGGGGAGAAGGGGAAATGGCATCTACTGAGGTGGGGGAGGCTTACATGATTGAGAATCCCCAAGGGGGCCAGTAGGCTGGAGCAGAACAAGCATGGTGGGAAGGGAGCCCCAGGAGGAGATCAGATGGGAAAGCAGGGGTCAAGCCATGGCGGGGTTAGTGCTTAGGGTCAAGTCATGGGGGCTTAGATTCAACTGGAAGTTGACTTGTGTATTTTTTTTAATATTTATTTATTTGGCTGCATCAGGTCTTAGTTGTGGCACTCAAGCTCTTTGGTTGCAGCGCACGGACTCTCTAGCTGTGGCATGCGGTCTTGGTTCCTAGTCCCCCACCAGGAATTGACCTGTGTCCTTTACATTGCAAGGCAGATTCTTAACCACTGAACCACCAGGGAAGTCCCCTGATTTGTGTTTTGAAAATGTGCTTTTGACAGCTGAGGTGAGAACAGATTATGAGATTATAAGTGGGAAGACCGGACTGTGGTCTAGGCAAGAGTGACGGTAACTGGGACTTGAGCCGAAACAGAGACCTGATGTGGGGCTGATGGATTGGCAGGAGTCGCAGGAGACTCCCAGGTTTCTGGTTCAAGTAACAGTGTATATGCGGATGACACTTAACTGAGAAGGGAAACACTGAAGGTAGAACCCTTAATTCTATACTCTGATCAAGGCAGTGATTATTCTGGCTCTAATGAGAAAATGATTCAACATATTGTCATTTTAATCTTTCCACAACAGTAACAGCTTGACAGCTAATCAGACCTTCAGACCTCCGGAAGTCACTCCAAAGAGATGCTAATCATTTTGATGGATTGGCAGCATTATCTTAAGAAACAGAATTAAATTCCTAAAGTTCTTCCCTGAAGGAACCAAGGAGCCTAATCTCTTAACAATCAGGCTCTTCATTGGCGCCCCTGAACTGACTGTGTCAGGAGAGGCCACAGCTTCCCACTTCTCTTTCTTGGGAAGAAATGCAGAGTGGTGTCAGAGGGATGCAGAGCGGTGGAAAGGGCTTTGCAGTCTCACTCAGGGTTATTCTGTGGTGGAGGTAATGCTAAAGTCACCTTAGAACCTCTCTTCTATTGATCCTGGGAGGGCAGTTCCCAGTCCATTTTGAAACCAAGTGATACGGTCATAATTGAATGTTCCCAAGAAATTGTTCTTGAAAATGGAAAGAGAGACTGACTCAGAATATTCAGGAGGCCTTTGACCAAAGGCCTGGAGCACTGTTCCAGCCTCTGGCCTGTGAGCCTAAAGAAAGCCCTGCCTGAGAACCATCCCGCAGGGGGCTCCACTTTGGCCCTCCCCAGCTCCACCTCCTCTCTGCGGGGTGAGTAGTTCGTGGAGCCAAAGGGATGTACCACCCAGAGCTGTGTTTTTCCTTCTAGACCATATTTCAGATACAAGAATCCTGAATTTTCCACCCAGACAGCTCTAGGAGACCAGGCCGGGAAGCCCTAGGGCAGGGCAGGGTCTCCCCCTACAGCCTATTTTCTGGCACAAAACTCTAAGGAGCCTGACCTGGCCTACTAGGTTGTCAAGACGGTGTTATTTGTCAAGGAGAAGTGTAGAGCATATTTTAACAGTTTATTGATGTGATTTAAATATCTATCCATATGGTTTGTGGGCCTCTGCTGGTCCCTGCCTGGAGGCAGGCCTGATACTCCCTCTGAAATGCTTCACCACAGTGAGGGCTGGTTATCTGTGCTTGCCAGGTGGATTTTAGGGCAAACCTAAGGCTTCAGCCTTTCTAAAAGAAGGTTTGTGAATGGAGTTTATATAAAATAACTCACTTTGGTAAATAAAGGGTCTCATGGTCTGGGGTAGCCACCCACACTCACAATGGGGTCCTCATGTCCTTCCCTTCCTTACCCCTGAACCAAGAAGGGCAGTGGGCCACCCAGCTCCTCGCTGGTAGAGGTCGTGGGGAGGGAAGGAGCCTGAGCCACGTGGAGCCCCGAGGTCTGAATCTGATACTCAGAAACGGAGCAGCAGGGCATTTCCTGGGCTCTGCGGGGAGAGGTGAGGGCCCCATGCTGCCATAACCTAAATGTCCTGCGGGACCTCAGTAAACCACACCCCTTCCTCTCTCTCCCTCCTTCTCCTCCCACTACTGCCTCCCCACCCCACCCTCCTTGCCTTTCCCCCATCTCCTCTCTTGTCTGCAGTAAACCGGTCCCCTTCCCGCTGCAGTGGGTTGAACCGCTCGGAGTCTCCGAACCGTGAGCGCAGCGACTTTGGGGGGAGCAACACCCAGCTGTGCAGCAGCAGCAACAACCTCTACACACCCGACTACTCGGTCCACATCCTCAGCGACGTGCAGTTCGTGAAGGTAACTCTGCAGAGGACCCTCCCCCACCCCGACCCTGCACCCTTCTGTTCCCCGTTCCCCATACCTCGGCTTTCTAAAGGCCCTGGTTTTAGTCAGTTGTTGTTTTTTTTTTTCCCAGTCAGTTTTATTCTGTTCATTATTTGTCACTATTATCGTTCCTTTGTTCATTTGAACCCTGGTTGTTCATGACTGTCTCCCCATTTTTCATGTGGAGAAACTGAGGCAGGAAGAGATAGGGAATTAGCTTGCCTGAGAGAAGTTGCCAGCAGGACTGTTTCCTTTAGTTGCCCCATCATTGGCACAAGGTTGATGTGGTTTATTCAAGATACATTTGCAGGGGATTAATAAACCAAGCATATAGGAGCGTATCCCTGGCAAAGGAAATGGCAACCCACTCCAGTATTCTTGTCTGGGAAATCCCATGGACAGAGGAGCCTGGCAGGCTACAGTCCATAGGGTCACAAAAGAGTTGGTCACAACTTAGGGACTAATCAACAACAATATAGTCGTGTATAGTGGCTTCCCAGTGCCTCCATGCGTGCTCCATGGTGTTTGACTCTTTGTGACCCCACGGACTCTAGTCCACCAGACTCTTCTTTCTGTGGGGATTCCCAGGCAAGAATACTGGAGTGGGTTGCCATTTCCTCCTCCAGGGGTCTTCCTGACCCAGGGATTAAACCCGCATCGCCTGCATCTACTGCATTGGCAGGCAGATTCTTAACCACTGAGCCACATGGGAATCCCAGCTATGATCTTACATATGTATCAGGTTTCACATATTATTATCTAGAAATCTAAAACACAATGCAGTCTGTGAGCTGAAAATCTTTGTAGTAATTATCATACCACCTTGCCCTGTCCCTGACCTATCTGAAGAGAATCACTTTGCAAGTATGAGAGAGGCAGCAATGCTTATCACCTTGTAATTAAGGAAAGCTGTTTCTTCATACCCCTCATTGAGTTTAATATTAGACAAACACATTCTAAGATTTCCTGCTTTCTCTTGCTTTGATAGGTTTTATGTTGTTGGTTTTGTTTGCTAGCCTTCCACAAATCATTACACACTTGGCCTGAGATCAGAAGGGAACCCATTTACCTGAGTCCAGCTGAACACCCAACGTGCTCACTCGGTGACTGTCGTCCCGGTTACAGGGGATGAGGGTGTGCTGAATCACAAAGGTGGGAAAAGGTCCTTTCCTTCTGTTCAGAACACTCACCCTGATAATTTGAGGGTGGTGTGTGCTGACTGGCTTTCTGTGTTCCATGACTCTGTAGACACCCTGAACTAAAATACACATCGTTGATAAAAGTAACCCTGGAGAGTTACCAGAGGAGGGGCTGTACCTGTGGAATGGGCTGGGGTAATGACTGTTGGTGGCGTGCCCTGTGCCACGCACTTTAAGTCCTTGATCTGAATTATCCACTTAGTCCCACAACCACCTTAAGAGGTAGGTACTCTGTCATCCCCACTTTA